>NC_067132.1:20488376-20790333 GCF_021347895.1 Acanthochromis polyacanthus | reverse complement strand
AGAAACACACTCAAATATTATCCATGACGTAACAACCCAACAGTAAAACAAGTAGCTCTTTAAATAAAGGCTTATGTCTATATTATGAAAGAAAATCCTTGTAGTTTTGCAGTAAATCTTTAGTTTCATATATATATGTGTGTAGTTCTACATTCAAGTCTGTATTTCTGGATTCAAATTGAGCAAACACGATGCAAAAACTTTTAAAAAAATAGGAAAATGATGCATCCAGTCTTGTGCTGTCATGACTGCTTTTATTGTCTCACTACATCCCCTAGATATTTGTTTGAAAATATTGATTTATTGAAAAAAAAAAGTTACTTTTTGTCAGTCATGACTTTATGTTGCAGCCCATGAGTCACATCACAGCACAGAGACAGGCCAGTAGTAGTTTTTAAATTTTTCCTGGGGGTTCTTCAGAATTATTTATGAAGAACTGGTTGGTATTGTAAATTTGAATCAGAATAAATTAAAGTGTTAAAGTTAATGGTGACACGCACTTTATTTCACTTCCAAAATAACACTGAAATAATTTCTAAAAACCTGCAAGAACTTCACTGTAGAACTTTCGGGTCTATAGGTTTTACTAAAAGTTTCTGATCATAATAATTCAAGAAAATCACATAATGAAAATATCTACAAAAAAAAGTACTGCTTTGCACATATTTTTGTTTGACAGCTGTTGACTCCAGTCATTTAACCTTTCTTTAATGCTTTGTTTTAACAGTGTATCCAACAGTAACTAAAGATACACTAAATTTAGCTTTGCTTTACTCACTAGCTACAACAATGAAATGTTGCATGTAGCTTAATGCGCTGGTTAGAAATATACAACAATGCAATGCTAGATTCATGGTTTCACCACTCTGAAATTAGTGCATAATGAGTAGTTATAAATGTCTAACAAACAATCCAGCTGCAGATATTTACAGTAGGTACCACTGCCCTCTAACTGTTTCTTTGTGTACTATTGTTAACGCTGTCATTGTGCTATATTATATAATACTACAAACAGAGATAACATCCTGAGAGTCAGCTCCCCAGCCACATCCCTGTAATACAGCCACGCCAGATCTTTAAAAACACGGGTGGCCTCGGAGATGCCAGATTCAAAACAAAAACATGGGTTTCCATCCTGAACACTGCGGTATGCAAACTGCTTCAGCATGGAAGATCAAACATGGCTTTGATGTCCATCAGAAAGAGCGTGTAAAAGGAGTAAAACGTTTGTCCTAATGAGCCCTAAAGCCAGGCTGACAGAGAAACGGTTAAGGAAGCCGCCTTTCGGATGAAACTCCGGTGAGCTGAGGTGAAGCTCAACTGCCTGGCTGAGACTGCTCTCACCTGGTCCACTTCAAAGCGTCTTGCTAATGTGCTTTTCCCCCCCTCTCATCAATAGCAAACACTGGCTGGGACTCCTTTCATCCTGTGCACGGCTTCTCTCATCCCCTCTGTCTCACATTTACACACATACACACTGAAAAAGACTCACTGTACGCGCACATTTTGTCAAATGTGCAAATTAACCCACTATGCAGGCTTTTAACTATGGCCACAGGGTACGAGCATGTCTGTGTAGTTACTATGGTTACACAGATTTCAGCGTTGTGTTGCAAATCATGAGCGCATCCGTGAAAGCAAATGTCATAAGTTGAATGTTCGCAGCGTATCAACTTCCAGGCTGTTTCAATATAGACACGGGAAAAGAAGAAGAGTCTGATAGTAACTGCTCAGAACCTTATGTTCTATAAAATTCTATACAAAATCAGCTGCTTTCATCAGATATTGGCAGAAAAACATCTTCATCTGTGTGATATTTCTGCACAGGCAGTTGTGTGATCGTTTGCAATGATTTTTTTTTTTTTTTTTTTTAGGAAAAAGCTACACCTGAATCAATGTTCCCAGCAGCTGCAAGACTTATAACAAACCATGTAGGATAAAGGCAGCAGGGAGGAACATGTGTCATTATCATTTCCACGTTTCTTGCAGTCTGAATTGAACCTTCGCTGAACAGTCTCTAATGAAATCCATTATTTTTCTGAGGAAACAATTCACAGAGAATTGGGGGGGGGGGGAAAGGGGGTCATTAAAATTAACTGCTTTTCCAGGATGAGCTCAAATGTGTTGAGCTGTGAAGCGAAGCACAGTGCTTGTTGGCAAAGCCTCTCTCTGCAACACCATCCTGTGAAAATCAGTAGCGGCAGTAATATCGTGTTGCGAGGAGGGAATTCAGCAGCAGGGACACGGAGACTTGTGAGGACAGAACGGAACAATGAAGACGCACATTTCTGAGGATTATTTGTTTCATAGCGGTCGGCATTAGAGCAAAGCAGCAATGTTCTCCTGAGACCTCGCCCATCGATTTGTGTTTCCTGTAGTGTATATTTCGTTCACGAGCGTCTCCTTTTACTCTTTTCAGTCACTGTTAATCCGGTTGTAATTTAAGGACAACATTCTGAGCACGATGAGCTCCGTTCAAAGATGGGTGGCACAAGATCAGACACATTTACAGAAAGATAAGTCAGACAATTGATTTGTGATTTGAATAATTTTGAATGATTTCAAATACTACTGGACGCTAAGATTATCTTTGAAGGCTCCACAGTGTTGTGGTGGAAAGCACTGAAGCAGAAATGATTCTTTGCAAGATAGCTGAGGGAGATACTTTTCTGAAAATGTTCAGCGATGCGCGCCTTCAGATATACTATTGTTTTCATACTTCTTAATATACCAATTAATCTATCTTAAATAGAATAAGATGCCCCATTGTTTTGTTAGATGTTTATATTTGCACATTTCTTATTGTGCTTCAAAAAAAAACGCCGGATTGTGTGAATCCACTGACAGGATTGCTGCTTAATTACCTCCGCCAAGGAGGTTATGCGATCGGGTCCGTTTATTTATTTGCCTTCCTGTGTGCGTGTCTGTGGACAGGATTACTTGTGGACTACTTGTCGGATCTTCATGAAATTTTCACCAGAGGTGGATCTTGGCCCAGAGAAGACTCCATTCAACTTTTGTGTTGATCCGGTTAAGGATCTGGATTCTGTATCCGGATTTAGATTTTCCAACTTCGTATCATCTTCCCTTGGCGGAGGTCAGAAATCTCAGATTGCTGTGCACTGTGCAATGACAATAAAGGAATTCTAATTTTTTCTACTGTATTCTATTTAGGTTTGAATATGTAAGATGATGAGAGAAACGGCATTAAACCTGCGTCCGAGGTTATTATAGTTAACCAGAAACAAAAGATACGTGAGAAAATATACATTTTAGAAACAGAAATAAAAACTAGGATTTGAATTTAAAAAAAGTAAACTAACTGCAGGGGTGGATGCAAGTGGTGACCTGGGGTTCCCACAGCAATAGCCAATCGTGAAGCTTGTTATAGGGCCACACACACGCTCATAGAACTAGAGTTGGATCCAGTAGCTGCTTATTTTTCTGGGAGAACATTTTTCGTGGAATTGTTTTACTACAGCTGCTGTTAGCATACAGATGCATTTCACCAATAACACCACTCAACAACCAACCAGAAAATGTTCGTACTGATTATAGCGAAAAGTGTGAAGACTGTACACAAATGCACCTATTGCAAAATGTAAATAAAGTACCTGTAGATGTTTTTATTCGTTAAAACCTGTATAATTTAGGTTTAGCCATGGATTTAGTTGAACCTCCTGTGCAGACTCTGTAAGACTGTCGGGATTAAACCTCTCTGAAAAGCTCTGAACCAAGTGGTACAACCTGCTGAACAATGCAAGACTGACCAATAACCTGTGCCTAAAAAAATCTGAAATGCAAAAAAAAAAGGTTGAATGTGCATAGCGTGATACCTCAACACTGTGGGTGACCAACCCGGTCTCACGGGGATTCGTGAAACTGTCACGTAAGTTTTAGTTTCGGTTTCGTGCGCACCAACACGATTTCGTCATGTTTTTCGTGCCGCTCACCACGAAATGTTTTTCGCTGTGGTAATCACATCTGAAAGTGGTTTATACCGGCGGATTCATGACGATCTAAGCTGTCCATCGGCGTATACTGCTTGTGTGATCGCGTTTGCGGCCGCCGGACATTCTTGAAATTCCTATGCAAATTGGTAAGTGTACCACCGGCTTATGGTTAGGTTATGGTTATGGTTATGTTTAGGGACGATGTCATGCAAAATATAGCGTTGGATTCGCCACGGTTTTACATTAAAAATATAATATACACATTCTTTTGAAATACGTTCTGAGTGGCACGAAAAGTCCGCCGTTTAAAATACATTGGTGCGCATTTCGTGGTGAGCGGCACGAAAAACATGACGAAATCGTGTTGGTGCACACGAAACCGAAACTAAAACTTACGTGACAGTTTCACGAATCCCCGTGAGATCGGGCTGGGGTGACCTGAACAGAGCAAGTACACCTGAAAAAAACTTTAAATCATAAATGTATTTATCTTAGTTGATTTAAAATGTAACTTTCTCCTGAGCTGTATCAACATTAACTTCAGCAGTCACTCCAGGTTTTAATCAATTGAGGGTTACAGCAAAAAGCTTATTATACTGGATATGAGTTCTAATGTTCTTCTACCTCTCAGTCTTACTGATACAAGCAAACTATAAGATCTGTGGCCTACAGCGATTTGAAAGAGGCGTAGTGGCCCACCCCACTGTGAGTAACAATCCCAGCCTGGCTATGTTTGTAAAAATGCTGGGGAAATATACAGCGTATTTTAAAATGATTGGAAATATCTTTAATTTTTGCCAATTTGTTCAAATGGAAAAAGTATGAGAAGACATTAGTGATTATGTTTATCTTCATGACCGTAGAAACCCTCCATACACCACCACTATTCATATTCATGGTTATAAAATACAATAAAACTCTACATATAGATGGTTCATTGGATAGATGGATAGATGGTTAATAATAAGTGGAACAAACTACCAGTGGAGATTAAACTTTCACCAAATATAGACACTTTTAAATCCAGGTTAAAAAACATTTCTTTTGTCATGCACCTATGCACGAAATCTGCATGGTATCTTGTAACTATCTGCACCTGACTGTAATGCTCTTAATGTTTTATGTAAAGCACTTTGAATTGTCTTGGACATGAAGGGTGCTATGCAAATAAACTTCCCTTGCTATGCCTTGCCTTAATTCCATATAATGAAACCCCTAATTCAGATGTACTACCATGTACCAGGTCTGATCATGATCAAGTATTCTTCTGTTCTGAAGCTTTCCCAGGCGGTGTCATGAAATAAATGCAAATTGCCTCAACAATGCAAAGCTAGTCCTTATGAGTGTGGTTAATGGAAAAATGAAACAATGGTCCCAGGATAAGCATAGTTAAAAGCAAAACATGCAAAGGAAGACATGAAGAGCGAAACTAATTTAGTTTAGCTTTGGCAAAGAACTAAATTAGAAAACCAAACTTATTCAAAAGACCCCAGTGGACCCATGAAATGGTTTGGACATATAATGGCAATGCGTTCACGAAAATACACTGCCATCCTTGCAATTACAAAGCAAGTCAAACAATCAATAGTGATAAATTCCTTCCTGAACAAAGTTGAATATATTCCTGGCTCAATTTAACTCTACAGCCTTAATCTGCTCAGGTTTAATGCTTTAAAATCAAAAATAAAATTAGACATGGAAAAATTTTACAGACACAACTAGAAAAAGCTGAGGAGACTTTGGAATGGTTTGTATATACTAGCTAAATAATTTGAATTTCATTTGATTTTACCAACACTGCAAAGTCACAACATACAAAAACAGTTTGGCTTCTGCAGAGGTCAGTTTCAGCAGTGTCTAATGTTAAACCTGCACTCTCAGACCTTCCCCAGTCCACATGATTAATGTTTTCCCCCTCCTCAGACACATTATTCACTTTAAATGCACATAAAAATCTAACTAAAATTAATGCAGTCATGCATTAAACGAACATCCCAAAAGAATGCACTACCGGTCGTGCAGCTCATTGTTTTGCAGCAGAGACAGTGTCCATAAAGTAAAATGATGTGCTCCTTCCTGAGCACGGGGACCAGGTCATGAGGCCATTAAGCGGTAAAATTAGATTAGCTTAAACTTAATGCAGCCCTTGTTAAATTCCACTCCAGAGGACACAACTGTTTTCTTACTGCCTGCTGATCTAACTACATTCTCTGCTTACAGGAACCTGCTTCACCCTGCCGTCAACAGTGACAGCAATAATGTGACATTTTGGGAAATTCACTTACCGGGACTCACTACGCTGCCGAGAAGTGGAGGGAAAGATCAATACTGCTCTACAGCCTCGTAGCGTAGCTTAGCATTAAGACTTGATAAAAGAGGGACACTTGTAGCCTGACGTTGTCCAAAGATAAAAACACAGGCTTGTGGTTTATGAATTTCAATTTTTGAACAGATAAAGTGCAGATCAAAGTGAATTTTAGAGGGAGACAGACTCAAGTCAGATGTTTTAATTCGTTTCCAAACTTTCTCCTTCAGAGTTTAAGCAAACTTTCTATTTACTGCACAGACAAGTGGCATCAATCTTCTCATGCACTGATGAGTAGGGAAGTAACTATGATGACTTCAAAATGTCAAGTGGACGTTCATAATTAAAACACTAACTTCGGTACACATCCACTTGATGAGCCTAACTCGCTTCTGCATAAGCCGAAGATTAACTGCAGAGAAATTTGTGAAAGCAGTTGAGCATATAGCCAGGACTGCATTGTATTAAACCATTATTAGAAAAGAATCAATAGAAAAGAATCTCTGAATTTAACACGTCCACTGCAAAAGTGAAAAAGCAGCATAAAGCTATTTGAGGTCCCATATAGCTATGCAAAATTGTGCAAAATTTCGAGCCACATTTGATTGGGACTGAAGATGACAAATTGAAAATAAATAAAAATCTTAGGGAGTTGAAAAGAAGCGAGTTTACCAGAACTCTGCAGTGCAGTCCATATCCCTGCCTGATTAGCTGAAAAGCTGCCTGATTGCTCTTCATATAGCACATCTGGATCTCCACTCAAGTTTGTTAGTGCTAAGCTGAAGTCTAATGTGGGTAAAGAAAGAACAATGCTTTGTAAAAAAAAAGAAAAAAAGTGATATCTCTGATTCTGTTATGCATTTATTTGGATTTTTAAAAAAATGTTTTTGATTTTCTGACATTTTTAGTAATGCTACACTAAACTGTTAGAGCAGTCTAATCTATTCATGAACAGTTAATTAAATCAGGGAATAAATGCTCCAAGTAAGACCTGTTTTTGTAGTCATACACTTCTATACAGATGGGTATTTTTTAAATATAGATTTGAAAAATTCAGCCAAAAAAAATGAACTGGCCATTTAATGTAAGTTCACTGTATTTTAACAAAGTGTTAAAAATTAAAAAGTAACCTTTATATTAAAGTGTAAAACTGTAGGGTTAATCTGGCAACTCCAGCAAAACAAACATAGATAAAATGAGTTTCCTATTTAAATCAGTAGTGCACCTCAAAAAGAAACCAACATTTCTGTTAAGCCCCTTAACAAAGTGAAAAACTTTAGTCTGCATATTAAGCAAAGTGCAACATGGACGCTGTAGATCAGCTACAGCAACTTCTTTCCTCCTGACTCTCCAGCAGCTTTGAATTCTATGAAAACATCCCATCTGTTTTCTTCATCACGTGTGTATTAAGTTTGGCAGACGACACTGCACTTCTAAAATCAGGATTTTAGCAGAGCAGCAGTGACTGTTGGTTAATATGTTGTCTTTACAGATCTTGTCTGCTTACGGTGTCTGACAACCCATGCAGAAAAAATACGCAAATCACAGAGTAAGATAGACAGGCAAAACAGATTCAAAGTGCCTCCCTGCTGAGCAGAGTCTGTGTGTTTCTCTTCAGGTGTGGTAGTCATCGAAACTTTACACTGCACACAAATCATCTTTTCTTCTGAGATCATTTTAATAACTTCCATACTTCTGAAGCCTTGGAAACTTTCACAGTAATCAGAGTCGGACTTTGCTGCCTCTGTTATCTAAAACTGTAACACTGACTGGAGCCACATCTGGCTGACATAATGAGGCAACAATGCATGATACTGATGAGAAACATTTGGATAGTGAATTGAAATCAAAAGCAAAAGCATGTATTGGTTAAAAACAGTGATGTTGATGCATTTCTTCCATGATGCCGACTACATGCGGCAGCCCTCTGTGAATTCCTCCTAAAGCACATTTCATATCGGGAAAACTAATGTGATAACATGAGTTCCTGCTGCTCTGACACGACTGCACAAATGGCAACACACATGTAATGCCTGAGCGCCAGCAGCCCACCTACTTACAGCACTTCATTAACTTCCTGTTTGTTCTGCCGTCCTGGTACATAAGGCTCTTTCTTCGCAGCCCCTGAAATGAAGCACCATTTTCTCTTGTACTCACCATATAATACCAGTCCACAGAGCGGGGCATTAACTATTGTGAGCGCGAGCAGATGTGAGAGTGCTTTGGAGAAGAAAGAAATGAAAGGATACTTGTAGTCCAGCCGGTGCCACAGGCCTCGTGTTGTGTCTGGCCTCCCTGTAGCAACCTGTGGAGCATGAGAGAGCCAATGTTACTTGGTTGACACACAAAGACCCACTGATGTGGCTGTATGCGCTGCCTGATGGAAATGCTGAAAACCAGCACCCCTGCATGGTCAGCGGGGCCATATCCAATGACCTCGGGCCTTGTGCTCATATAGGAAAAATCCTGCTTTCAAAAACTGCACCATCCCCAGAGATGCTCTCCCGCTACAGTAAGAACACGCCCCCAGCCGTCCCCGTGTGCACTCGCGCTCTGGGCAAGGTTACGTTCATTGCATTTCCATAAGAAAGAAGCCCTGGAGCTCAGCCCTGCCCCTCCACCGGGACCCTTGCCCAGCCTTTACCGGCCGACACTGTCTATTTGGAGATGTCCAGACCGTGTCCCATTCATAGAGTGCAGATAAGAGGCAGGTCAAATGAGAAGATGAAAGGCAGGAGATGGAGAGCTGCTGGGAAGGAGGTGTGGGAGGTGTGTGTGGAGGTGGCTGTACAACCAAAAGTGGTGCACTCGGAGCGTCTCAGTGCAGGAGGGGATGTGGTGCAGACCATCGTTTAACAGGAAGCAAAAGCGCATTTCCTCTTTTTGAACTCTTCCTTGCTTTGATATCAGGTGGTGTTCAAATAAACAACAGAGAGCAGATGAAAGGGTAGAAACATATTATGTGTCTGTGGGAGAGGATGTGGATATATACTCTAAATCCTAGCAAAGTACAGTATGTGTGAAAATGGCACCTTTTTTGCAAATCCCCGCAGTGTTTAGTACTGTATGTGCAAAAAAAAAAAATTAAAATCTGTCTCACTGTAAAAGCACATACAGATTCAGAAAAGAAAGTAATGCAGCTTAGTGGTAATCAAAGGAAGTTTTATTGCAATGCACTGCACATGTATGTAGAATTACAGCTTAGTTAGTTTAAGTATTGTGAATAATAGCAGCTACTGGGCCATCACCAGCTCATGGAAGTCACATCAAAAAGGCAAATGAGGCTGCATAGTTTGTTTTCAATGAGTTTTTGACCATCTACTGTGACATTACTATTAAAAAAATTGTATTTGTGATCATTTTACCCTTTTTTCTTATTTTTCCGTTTGTTTAAGTTTTCTCTTTACACCTTTTTGACATGTTTTCTCGAACTATTCTTCACATTCGCTCACTTTTAAAGTTAAATCTGCACTTGCATCAACTGAAAATCACACAAAACTAATAATGACTACCTGCAATTCTTCACTGTAGTGTTGTAGCATCAATCTTCAGTATTTTAAAAGGGATTTATGAGTATGACCTGTTCAGCAGTTATACAACGCAGGCAGAAAAGCACATACAGTACAGTCACATTAAAACTGCCCTATTATGGTATTGTGGGATCAACACATTGATTCTTAGCTGTATTTAATACACAGAAAATGTTTTATCAAGTGTTTCTTTTCAATATGATTTGGCAGTATGGGGTGACAGTGGTTGTCTGTTATATACAGAATTGACTTTAAGGTTCATTTATTTGTTCATGAAGTCATGCATAGGCTAGCACTTGGGTACATTTCAGAACTTCTCCAGCCTCACTCTGCCTTTAGGCTTCTTAGAGCCTCAGGTCAGCTGCTTTTAACTGATCCTTGATCGAGGTTAGTGGGTAAGAGAGATGAAGCCTTTGTGGTGGCAGGTCAAAAGCTGTGGAAGACTCTAACGCTTTCTACCGCCCGGCAAAACTGCGTTTGCCGGAAGGTATTGTTTTCACCAGCATGGTCTTGCTTGCGTGTTTGTCTGTAACACTTTGGTTTCCGCGCGAAAACTCGACAAAATATTGATGTAGCCTCACCATATTTGGTACACAGGTGTACCATAATAAGACACAGGTCAAGTTCGAATTTGATGACCATAACCTCATTTTCAAGGTCACAGGGGTCATCTTTGTCGCCGGGCGGTCCAAGTTGGGTAAAACTTCTTGTATTAAATGATGTCTTCAATGGCTCTTGGTTGTTCATAGTGTGTTGTTAATGTGGTGTTTTCAGATTCAAACTTCTAGGGATTCACCACTGAACCAATCCTGCACAGTTTTCAAGCTGCAATTTTTTTGAGCAATTTGCTGTTATTTTACAGATTGCCCCTATTTTGAAAATTACTGATTTACAAATAGTAAATCATTCTTTAATAATGTTGAACTATAAAATGACAATATTCTTTACTTAAAACAGCAATACGCATCATTATTTTGCAGATATTTACAGTTGTTTTCTCAGCTTTTTTGTTCCATTGCTGTATTTTTCTTTCTGTCAGACTCACAACCCATTTTTTTAAACAGCGTGTCAACTTGTGTAATGTGGCTTCATGTTAGGATTGAAATCACAAGTTTTCACCCTGTTCTATGCTTTCCTTAAAATATATATATTTATTGAATTTTGTTTACAAATTGATTTCATTCATTTCGTTTCATGTTTCCTATCTTGCTTTTCACACATTTTTTTTTTGTCGCCTGCACATCTCTGGTTGTTTTGAACCATGCTATACAAATAAATTCAGTGATGTGTAATGAGATTAGTGAAACGTCACATGTTGAGCGCATTCCTCTAGATGAAAACATAAGAAAGAAGCACTGGCAACAGAGCTGCATAAACTGTAGCACCAAATAGTTCAGTTTCAAAATGCCATGACAGTACCAGAAAAGACAAAGAGTGCATGAATAAACACAATAGATAAAACACTGACTTGTGAATAGTGACAATAGGGTGCTTTTACCTCAAAAGAAGGGTCCTGTGGATTTTCATCAGCATCCACCCCCACTCTGTAGTGAATGGAGAAAAAAAAAGTACAGTCAAACCTCGACTCAGTCAGATGAAACAATAAAAAGGCAGAGACAAATCCCAGGAGTTTTATTCTGTGCCGCATGTGAAGCTATATCTGTTTGAACAGATCCGTCTGCTACTGCATGGAACTTCGCGCAGAGGGTAAAAGTCGGCGCATAACACGGCTGGGTTTGAACATGACCTTTCAAACAGTTTCATCAAAATCAGCCTCGTCTCTCACATCACACTGAGAAAATGTCAGCCGGGCAAACCTTTGATAAATGACAAACAGCGCCGCAATTATGCTTGATATTCTACAGGACGTGGCTGCTGTTATTATCCTGTCAAGGTGTGGACCCCACTTTGCTGCCGGGGGGCTGGGAGGAGAGGCCGAGCGGCTGCCTACTCGCTGGGAATTGAAATAAAGTGACTCAACGAGGGCCGGCGACAGCCCAGCGAGCCACTTCATCTGGATATTATCTCAGAGGATGGTGAACATCAACACTAATGCATGATTTTTTTTTTTTTTTTACCCTTAAATCTGCAGCATCTTCTGAAGACGCGCCGTGAAAATGACTGATATAATTATATGTCATCACAAAATCATTAGCAGCTGCAAAAGCACAGCACCGTCGGTACACTGTGGGTATAAAATGAGGCTGAGATGACAGTCGATGCTGGTTCCTACAGGTCAGCAGTTAACTCTAATAGCCTGGCATTACTGCTCACGACATTTCGAGAAAGCCTACCGCTATCACTGTGTGTGTGTGTGTGCATCATGTGCTGACACAAAAGCCTTCTACTGACAGCCCTTCTGCAATAACACAACTGAATAGATTCTTATCAGAACACTGAAGCGCTGCGACTACTTAAGGCTGTACAGATTGTTTATTTTTTTTTGTCTTGGACGCCTTCCCTGCGCAATCCATCCCTCTGTCGCTGTTTGTCTTGACTGTGCTTCAGTTCCTCCCCTCTAGGATCGTTGCTCCTCTTGTTATTCCTTCTCAAATTTCAGCTCAGCCTTTGCTTTCGTATACGGGCCCTTTGCGTCGCGCCGTACAGATCCTGCGATGTGCAAATCTCTCCTCTGAACATGACTGTACTTGCTTATTCGTTTTGATTTTGAGTATTCTCTCTTTTCCTCTATTCTGTCTCATCCTCATTTCCCCTCCTGCAGCCTCTCACAACACCAACCTCCATCTCCACCCCATCCATCTGTTTTTTTTTTTTCCACCTAATATTTTTCGCCTTCTCCAAAAACGTCTCTTTCCTACACCAACTCTTTGCTAATTTATCTTCTCAAATATCCATTTCAGACTCTCAGATCACTCTTCCTGTCTTCATCACCTCCCACATCCTCTTATTTCTGCTTCTTCTCACCCATCACCACCTTCCAACTTGTTTTTTTTTCTTTCCTGCCCACCACATGGATCTATTCTTCTTGTCAGCAGAACAGTAGAAGGAGGCGCTGAAATTACCCTGAAACGGTGGTCATGATATTGCTTTAGGTCTGTCTTTATTATGCAAGGCTTTTTCTAGGTCTGCACTGGAGGCAGTTGTTGCTTTTTGTGTTTTTTTTTTTCCCTTGGTGTGTTGTAGGAGAGTCTCTTGGATGGGGCAGGCTATGACAGGCACAAACAAGCAGCGCTGCATATGACGCATCGCCTTCAGCTGGTGGGATGCATTCCACGGCGACAGCCTCTGTCACCAAGCTAAGCTGATAGCAAGAGGAAAGGGCAGATAAGGTGTGAGGGGAGGAAGTAGAAGTAGAGCTGGAGGTAGAGCAAAAAAGAAAAAGTCGAGAAGAGCAAAAAAACAAAAAGGAAAAAAAACAGAAAAGAAGAGCAGGTTGGTTTCCGGAGCGTGATGGAAGATAATCTATGGTGACATGACAGTGACAGAATGCTGGTGAGTGAGTGTGTGAGAGATAGTGAGTTGGTGAGTGTGAAGACTGACTAGGAGACAGGACAAGACAGCCAGAGAGGAAGACATGAAAGAGAGTAGACGAGAGTGACGTTGTCTCTCAATCCCGATGCAAGAGAGGAACAAAGAGATAACAAGGCAAAGGGGGGTGTTTGTGAGTACGACGACAGTCTGCTTTGTGTCTCCGGGAAAATATTTTCGCTGTCAGCTGGTCTCCTCTCGCAGGCTCGCTTTGTAAATTGACGTGACCTCTGAACACTGCTACCCTCATCTTCAACCCACTGACATTCAATAAAGACAATTCAAGTCTAAATTAATTTACTGTGTGACTGTGAGTTCACAAGAACGGATCCGTAAATGAGTTGAAGTGGCAACAGAAGAGGAAAAAAAGTGCAACAGAGAGGGAAAGTCGGGATACTTTGCATAAATTTATATCTACTGCAGGAAATATGGGGCCTTGCAAATAGCTGAGTCATAGATACTTTGATAATGAGCGAAGCGATCCACCCTAAACAAGCTGGAATTTCCCCATTCTGTAGGGAATTCATATCTCCTGTAATAAAACCCATTTCTAAAGAAATAAACAATGGAGTAACTCAATCTCCTACAATCTGGTAAGAGTGAGCTGAAGCTCCTATTATCCTGACAGTCACTAGCAGCATCCAAACCCAGAGTCTATTCTTCTTTCTCCAACAGTGATGTATTTATTTGCTCTTGAATCTCTTGCGCTGAAGCTCCGTTGTGACTAAAACATGGCTGGACACATTCCAGGATGACATCGGAAAGAACATTCACTGACGACTCATCCAGTTTTCTGCGAATCATTCTTATTAACCATGTTAACTGGAAGAGAAAGTGGCTGATTTTCCACATCATCTTGACCAGTACAGGGGGGAAAGAGTAAGAATTACACACCAAAACTGGGGCAGAAATTGCCCACACACACACACACCTATAAACACCTCCTTTCAAGTTAATACTTCCATTACGCCTCACGGAAAAGATGAAGAGGAAAAACAGCTTGGCCTTTGGGCAGGGATGAAGCATGTGTGTATGTGTAAATACATACTTTGTTATCAGTCTGGCCGGCGATAGCGGGCTGATAGAGCTGACAAACCACAAACATTTCACCCTAAAATAAACTGTGAAGTTTACATGGCAGATGTCATGAGAAAGTGCAGCAAAGGGTTCTCACACACATTCCCACCATGTCAGCTGTGCAAACTGATAAGCTTCACAAGCATGTATGAAACTCTAACAGCTAACTGATAATAGTTTTAACTCCAGGCAAACAGCAGTACTGTTGCATTTACCATCCCAGAACCTTGCACTGCATTTAAATCCAATTCTCTTCAGGGAAAATCCCATGCCGTGTTATATACTCCGATACTGGGTATCAATTTGAGGTCATAGTGGCAAGCTTTACAAGAGACATAACTGCATATGAGCTGTCACGCATGAGGTGTGCTGAGCCTTGCATCTCTCGGTGTTATGACTCCGCAGTGGATGAGAAGATAAAACAAGGAGCAACACAACAGCAGATTCTGTTCTTATTATCGCAGTCTTATGAAATAACAATTCATACATGACCAAGTTTGCAATATGTAGGTCACTGTGCAAAAAGCCTAGAATGAGAAATCTTTCTCTCTCTCTGCAGCTTTAACCTAAATTTCACATCACTTGAGTGGGTGTAAAAATAAAATTGGCAGAGTAGTGCGTAGAGAGAATGCTATCAGATGCATGCGTATCAATGATATTAGCTCCATGTTGTAGCAGGCTGGGCAAAGCATTTTCATAAAAGCACGTTTTATTGTCACAGAGATTGTCCTTTGCTTGCTATCTCCTCTAACCAGACGAAACTTTTGGGATTTTTCGTGACTGATGAATGATCACCCACTCAACAGATGTCCAAATATTATGTTACTGTTTCTGTTATTTGAACTCAGCTATGGTATGATGGCTTGAAATAACTCTGTGTATGTAATACCAACCTGGATGCTGCAGCATGTCAGCAAATAAAGTCACTGCAGCCATCACACTGACAGCTTTACTTCCTTAAAATGCACATTAAGTATACTGCATCCTATATGCTCTGTGTGAACACATCCTGCAGTTCAGCCTAGTTTAGCTGAAATATAATTGAATTCTTGTGGTGAGTTTGGGCTACACAGAGTTTGGTTAGTGGGAAGGTTTAGGTTTTTTTGCAAATGTTCAAATGAGACATGAAGAATAAAGTCATTTAGGCAAAATGCCACAATTTTAAACTTAAGTTTGCATTACATTGCTAATGGAGTCACACATCACACACGAGTAATTCAAGGACTGTGAAAAAGGAAAAATCTGATCTGTTTTTACAGTTTTTGGCTCTCATAAATGGTGTAACTGGAATTTTTTTCTTTAATAGTGTAGGCATACAATTTATTTAGTCAGATAAAAGTTTTAGGCTCTGGATTCCAAATTTAACCTCAAAAATTTAAGGTCAGTGTCAGTTTATCGCCAAGACTACAGATAACTGATTGACAAAAAGGCTCTAAATAAACCACATTCGGTGTGAGAAATTGCGCCATCAGTTCAAGGCAAGTTATTATTTTATGTGTTAATATGTGCGCTGCATCTTAAAGGATTCGTCGGGCATTGAGGAAATGATACATAATTGCCTTCTTGCAGGGAGATAAGCTCAGAAGATCAATACCACTCTAATGTTTATACACGAAATATGATAAAGCACCAGCCAGCAGCCAGATTATCTTTCTTTGTGTACAGACTGGAAAAGAGGGGAAACAGCAAAAAAAAAAACAAACACCGAGCAGCACCTCCAAACCTGTCAAAACAACGTGTTACAGGATATCTTGCTCATTTAAACTGTACACAAACGAAAGTGTAGAAGATCTCGGATAGCTGATTCTCCTCTGTTATTGGTGTTTGTGAGGAGCTAATCTAATTAGCTGCTGGCTGTGGCTTCATATTTACTGGATAAATACTGCAAGAGAGATATAAATCTTCAAACGCTCTGCAATAAAGCAAATAACAGCTATTCCTTCACTGCCAATCTGACTAAATTGTAAACTATAGCACGGTATTATATTCCAGGTGTATTGCATATTAAAAAAATTACAGATCAGTTGTCTTTTCTCATGACAATGCAGCAAGTACAAATAAAAAGGAAATTATCAGCCACTTTATTTCAATTGCTTTTTAACACAAACAGCTAATCAGCCAATCACATGGCTGTGATTCAATGCATTTAGACATGTAGACATGGTCAAGACAACCTGCTGAAGTTCAAACTAAGCATCAGAATGGGGAAGAAAGGGGAAAAAGCGACTTTGAACGTGGCATGGTTGTTGGTGGCAGATGAGCTGGTCGGAGTATTTCACAACCTGCTGATCTACTGGGACTTTGACACACAATCATCTCCAGGGTTTACAGAGAATAGGCCGAAAAAGAGAAAGCATCCAGTGAGCAGCAGTTGTGTGGATGAAAGTGCCTTGTTGATGTGAGCGGTCAGAGGACAATGGGCAGACTGGTTGGAGATGATAGAAGGCAACAGTAACTCAAATAACCACTTGTTACAACCGAGGAATGCAGAATACCGTCTCTGAACAAACAACAACCTTGAAGAAGATGGGCTACAGCAGCAGAAGACCACAACGGATGCCACTCCTGTCAGCTAAGAACAGGAAACTGAGGCTATAATTCACACATGATGACCACAATTGGACAACAGAAGACTGGAAAAACGTTGCCTGGTCTGATGAGTCTCGATTTCAGCAGCGACATTCAGAGAGTCAGAATTTGGCGTAAACAACATGAAAGCACGGATTTCTTCTTTTCTTGTATCAGCAGTTCAGGCTGGTGGTGTAATTTTTTATTTATTTTTTTCCTATTTTTATTAATCCCCTGAGGAGAAATTTTGTTTGTTGCATATCCTCCCTATTGGGGGGGGGGGGTCAGAGCGCAGGGTCAGCCATGGAGCGGCACCCCTGGAGCAGGACGGGTTAAGGGCCTTGTCCAAGGGCCCCACAGTGGCCGCATCTGACCTTCGGATCAGTAGTCCAGAACTTAACTGCTGCGCCACCACTGCCCCCTAATGGTGTGGGGAATATTTTCTTGGCACACTTTGGGCCCCTTAGTACCAACTGAGCATTGTTTAAATCCCACAGCCTACCTGAGTATTGTTGCTAACCATGTCCATCCCTTTGTGACCACATCGTACCAATTTTCCGATGGCAGGATTAAGCACCGTGTCACAAAGATGATGTGCAGCAGACAAATGTGCAGCAACTGTGTGATGCTATCATGTCAATATGGACCAAAACCTCCGAGGAACGTTTCCAACACCTTGTTGAAAGTATGTCACAAAAACTGAGGCAGTTCCGAAGGCAAAAGGGGGTCCTACCTTCTACTAGCAAAGTGTCCCGTATAAGGGGGCAGTGACTGTATGTAAAGATTACAGATGAAAATCCACAAGAAAGAAACTACATGTAACCAGTATTCTATCTCCGTTTTCTTATATATGTTCTCTTACTGTGTCAACTGCAGAATATAAAGACATCCCCGCAAGCTGACAGCCATCAGTGTTTCAAACGGCGTCATTTTATCAGGAAAGGGAGTCTTTTAGCATTTCAAGCAGCTAAAATCGCTGCAGATAGCCAAAGACAGTTGGGAGCAATGCGGCGTGTGGGAGCCAAAGATATTATTATCACACAGAATTCATTTCCCTTCTCGCTGTTCACCTGGATGTCTCAGCATGACACAGGGAAAACAGCCTAAATTTAGTCTGGTGGAGTGAGCGGGGATGTGGTGCATGGAAAGAACTGGCTGGATAACAATCACCGGCCAAAAGGATGGGATTTAACATCTACATAACACAGAAAATGACACATACTTTCTTCTTTTTCATGAAGCCACACTATTTTCAGTGTTTTTTGGAGGAAAACGTCAGAAAGGTGACTGGCTGCCCAACAGTTTTGAATAACAGATCAAAAAAAGAAGTGTGGGCTTTGTAGACAGCATTACTTTGTTTTCATTATTATTTACAGGAAAACAGGTGAGTCATTACTTTTGAAGTGTTATTTATATGCAAATATAAGAGTAGATTACAAGCTTGGCCCCAGTAAAACTTTCACAATTAGCATGAAAAAACCCACACTGTGCATATACTATTCTATTTCTTTGTACATGGATTGCAACTGGGTAGTAATGCTGAAAAAATTCTGATTAATGACATTTAAGAAAGTCTGTGTCGCGTTGAAACCCTCAGATGTCAAGAATTTGCTACTACCCAGAGCTTTAAATGACTGTGTGGAAGTCGAAGCTGTGCACAGATGTGGACACTTTTGCCAAAGTCTATTTTGGACCAGGTCAGGTCTTTCCTGAATGGCTCTAAAAGCCCAACTTGTTTAATGATTAATTTAATAACTAACAAAGTGTTTGGCTGAAAATGCAATAATCCTGTTGCATTACTTCTCCCTGACTCACTGTATGTGTGCAGCAGACTCTGAAATCCCACTGAAAAGTGAAATCCAACCAATTTCAAACACCAAATTGTTAACAGACAGACCACTAGTTTAATGGCATTTTCTTGCAAGTATAGTTTAGCTGCTGTACTATTCATAACTGTGGGCCAGAACTAATCCTTTAACATGGCTTTATTTTGCCTTGATTCCCTCTTTTGTTCTCTCATTCTTGCCAAAACTGCGTCAAAGGCACAAGATCAAATGCCTCCTTTTGAAGAACGTGGGAGAAAACTCTTTCATGGCTGACTCTGAGGGATGTCTCGATGCTGTTGTCAAATTCGGACGATGTCATCCCTTTAATGTGGAGGATCAAGGGTGAAGTCTGCTGCAACCAGCTAAATATATCAGGAGAATCTCAGAGAAAGAAGTTTCTGTTGTAAGGGCTAATGCGGCAATGCATTCCCAGAGCAGCAGACTGTTCCGAGTCTTGTGTGGCTCTGAGATACTGGCTTCTTGTTTCTTGTCTGCTTACTGTAAACTGGACAACACTGGCCTGCTTTTCTATTATTGTTCTTCACTTCCAAGCTAAACCCTCTGAGCCCCAAGCAGTTTTTGGGTGTTTTCTTTTTCTTTTCTTTTTTTTGATCATCACATTTTCGCTCACTGTGGGCTCATCTTTCACTGCAAAATAAAGTCCTGCACCCCTGTGGAAACAGCACAGCCATGGCTAGAAGTACACACAACTCAAAAGTATCTTTTGTGCAGCACAACAATGCCATTAATCATTTACAAAAGGGAGAAAAGTTGGATTTCTTTGGTAATTTATTTTACTAAAAAAGAAAAAAGCAGAATACAGATGTTAATACTTAAGTTTTAAATACTTCTACTATCTCCTATCCGCTCTGCGTAAACTTAGCATGCAGTTCAGCTCAGTTCATGTGAAAATTCTCTGGATTTTTGTTGCATGACCGTTGGTGGCAGCTCAGTCAGTAATGGCTTTATGGTTGTCTTAAGGAGCATGGAATTCTTTGTGTTTTACAGAATCTGGTTAGTATCAGCATTTAATTTTTGGCACATTTTTGAATGATCTATGTAGATTTTTTTTTTCATGAAATAACAGAATTTTAATTTTGGATTCAGATCTTTTCCCTAATGGAATGCCAGGTCACAGGTGAGTGATTCAAGGACTATGCAGAAGTTAAAATTATGATGATTTTTTCTGTTTTTACAGTTTCTTGCTCCAATAAGTTCTGTATTTTAGTGATTTTTTTTTTTTTAAAAAGGCCTGTCTTTCGAATCAGGCAGTGAGTTTTGGGGTTTAGAGGGTTAACAGAAGCCAGTAAAACAAACTTTTACTGAATGGAATCCTGGAACAGAACAAGGTGACCACCATGAAACTTTTACTTCTACTCAGGCGGTCTGCAGAGATAAGGAATCAAAAGACGGCACGAGTGGTGAGAAGACGGGTGAAGTACTTCTGCGTCTGCTGCTATGGATTTCAGCTGGTGTGACCATTAGTCAAATGCACCTCACAAATCAGATCGAGCGTCAAAAGAGTGTCTCACACCTCTGCAGGCTCAGAGCTGATATACTGTCATGTCTGGTGATGCACAGATGCATGCGTTGCAGCTGCGCAAGTGGCCTGTGATAGTTGATTTTGGGTTTTGACAAGGGCATTATCAAGCGACTATCATCCACCTGCTCGCTCATCTGCTGCCTCTTCATCCCCTCCCTCTTCTTCACAATGCTGCTGCTGCTGCTGCTGTGGGGGAGATTGTTCTCTATATGTAGGTGCTGATGAAATTTTGAGGGCGAGTGGTGAATTATTAAAGAGGGAGGATTATGAAAGCAGCTTCTTGGCGCGTTGCTAGCGGGTATGAATCGATATGAGCCCTCCCTCCCCTACCCTGACACCACCACCACCACCACCACCACCACCTCCTCCTCCACATCCCCCCTTTCTTCTTCCCTGAAACCACAGACCCTCCGAGCACAAGTCCAGACACATGGCCACGGGACAAGGCCGGCTGGACCGCCAGATGTACAGTGCTTGTGGTGTAACAGGCTCGGTGACATACAGTGCACGAGGAAGCCGGCAGAAAGAAGACGGGATTGTTTATCAGTGTGCGAGACATACAGAAGGGTCTGATTCAGAATGACCACATCTACGGGAACAGATGGCCAAGTCAAGGCCTGCCAAGTCTATACTTCTTTTTTCTTCTGGTTCTGCTTTGGGGCTGGAGTCCAACAGTCTAAGTCAGAAAGGTTAAAAAACAGACAAGAAGTCATAGATATGGACACACAAAGCTACATTTCTGTGGGTGAAGTTTTGCCCTTAGCTAGTTGCATAACAGCTTCGAACAATTGAAGATTTGATTGTATGGCTTTCGAGCCCGAATAAATGACCGTCTTCCAGCACTCACTCTCTCATTTCACTTGATTGTCTCTTAGTGAGTTGGTCTGCATCCATTTCACTCCCCCGTGTGCCGGCACCACCCCACACAAGCATGCGCCTCCCCTCTCTCTATGTGTGCCCGTTCTGCTGAACCATTAAATTCGCCTCACTTTTTCTCATCTGTGTATTGGGAGCCCGTGGTTGGCCAGCACTGTTGTTCTCTCTCTCTCTCTCTCTGGCCAATGATTTCCTGACTCAAGAACAAGCAGTCGGGACCAAAAGCAGCATGGATTTCAACAGCATCGATCAAACAAAAGTGGGCAGGTTTCAGCCTCATGGTGAACTTAACATTCAGAGCAGAGTGTAACGTCTTTCACGAGACAGAAAGAAATCATAAAAGGCTCAGAGGGATGACACGAAGTTGCCTTGACAATGTATCTCTGTTAGTATGTGCCTTTACAATGATACAGTGATGGAAGCTCACAGATAAATGGCATATTTCAAGCTGTTTTTCCGACAAATTGATCTTATTTCTTAGTAGGTAAGACACACATTAAAATGAACAGCCAATCTGCTGCATGTAAACCACATTTCTATTTCCATTTTTAGCGGATCTACTGGCACAGCCCTCAATCAGTCGACCACTTTGGTCCAGAGTGAAATATCTCAGCAACTGTCAGATGGATTGCCGTGAAATTTTCCTCTGACATTAAAGGTTCTCAGAGATTGAATCCTACTGGCTGAGGTGATCCCCTGACTTCTCCTCCAATGCCGCCTTAGGAATTGATACTCTTAGATCAGAATGACATATCACGACTACCTGCAGATGTATATTCAGGTCGCCTCGTGAAGAAACTTTGGTGACCGTAACTTTCTATTTGGAGTCAGATCTAATTTCTGTTTTGGTTTATGGTCAAATACCTGCAAAACTAATTCATTCTCATTAGCTTTGGCTGGAAATTGTGTAAAGTCGCTGAAAAATGAAGCCAACATCAATGCAACAAAAATAGTTCCTAGAGACTGGCTTGAAAAGTGCATCAGTCCCCATAGACCTCCATGTTAAAATGCCCATCTTCACAGCAGAAAAAATAAATTGTTTACAGTCTGGTAGCAAAAACAATTTTGGTCTCTGTAGTTCATTTTCTCTTTCATGACAACTGTACAGGGGATTCAGTTTTATATAAGTCATCCGTTTCAATTGTATTCAGGCTTAAAATTATGCATAATGAAGGGCTTGGCTGCTTTGAGTGACAGGTGGGTGCCGTCACAAGAGTCCATGGCCCAGAGATGTGTGTGTGTGTGTGGTCCGTCTCAGCTCCACTAACGCTCCACCTCTTTGCTCATTTCTGGATTAGCCAGGATTTAGATGAAGCCAAGCGTTGCAAAGGTGGAACCGGCCGGAGCCACAACACTGAGCCTGAAAACAACTGCAAAAGTACAGCCCCAAAGAGCTGCCAGTGTGGCTGAAACCACTATAATACGTCTTAACTTTTCACCAACTTTCATAAATACACATTTTCTAATCAATCTTGTGGGTGACTTCACTCTTTCCTTCCCTTCAGACTCTTTTCTCTTGCATTCCAAGGTCTCTGCAATTAACATGGTGTCTAAAATGCTTTTAATAATTCATCAACATCAAGACCAAAACTGTGAAAATAAGAACCAGTTTGCAAAGACAAAACATTCTTTCATGAGTACAAAAATTAGCTTGATTCAATGGCCGTTTTAATCTTTTGATCTTCACAGACTGTCTCTCTCCCTCGGATTTTCTGTCTCCATCCTACCCTCCAATGTTCCTTCTGTTTCTTCAAGAGGCAGACGGCTGAAATTATAGAGGGCTAAAAATAATGGCTCTATAAATAAGAGGTGCCCATTGAGAATGATTGAGAGGTGAGGTCGCTAGGCAGCTGGGGATGCTGGGTAAGCTGAATTCATTAGCGCTCTCTGCTTCCAAAGAGTAGCCCCCACAACTCTCCCAGACAGGCAAACTGCACAGCTTCCCAGTAAACAACGCACACAGGGATGCAGCGTCGGGATCCGAAGTGGGTCCTTTCTGTCTCTACCTCTGCGGTGTTGCAAAATTCTGGGCCCCATCAGTACCATCAATCAAACCTCATTACCGCTTTCCCATTCCCAGGGAGCCCTCCATATTCTTAAAGCATTGTTCAGCCACCAGCGGAGTGGAAAAACGTGTGCGCACGTGCATTTGTGTTGCATTTGTGCATGCGCGAGAGGCAGAAGCAGCCCATGTCTGTTTTATTATTCATACTCATGTGTGGATCCTCTTTCAGCCCACAGACACCTGCCACACATACACACAGCACATACTGATGTTCTCACTATATTTTCCTTCACACCTCGCTCTGGTGCCTTGCTGAAAATTCCTTAAACAATAAACTCAAAAACACTAACGCCTTTCCATCTGTCCTATTTGCATACAGCACTTGTGCAAAAGAAAAATTCCCTATTTCTGCATTTAGCTGCCCTCGTACGCTGACACAAATAGACCCACAGAGACACACGAGTGGCCATTTTTATTGCCCTGATGCTCTTTTTAATGGCCCTCCTCCTCCTCCCTCTCCATATTGACGTCATATCCATTAGGCCGTGCCTTTGGGCCTTTTTAGTGGAGGCTGGAGCGCAGGACTCCACTGTATGAGTCCTCCGTCCTGAGTCAATTTCCACCTGATAAACTTGCCGTATTGGCCGATCTGACAGATGCGGTTACCACGGCAATCTGTTCAGTCTCTCCACACACCGCCACGACTATCAATCCGCTGTGAGAGAGAAAACCCATTGAACTGTGCCCGGCCATGGAAAGCAGTGCGTGAACGATGTTGCACTCTGTGAGCGCTCACCTGTTTACTGTCTGCACACGCCGACACACACACCGACACACACAGCTCAACTATCAACACACATAGCAGTGTTGATAGTTGAGCTGAGAGAAGACTATCTGTATCTGGTGCCACAGAGAGTAACCCTGGCAGGCTAATGTGAAGAGATAACGTTTCACGTCTGATCAGCATCAGAATCATAATTCCATGCCCTCGCTCAGCCTCCATCTCCCTCATTATACTCCCAACAGCAACAACCTCAATTAGGCTCCTACTTACCCTGGGAACTAGCCTTTTTTCAGACCCTCAATATAGCACTGAAATCTCATCAACACCCTGCAACCTTACAAGTTGCTCTGACTGACTCTTTCAACCCTTCATGAATATAGAATGAGTGTGAAGTACATAGGCAGCTGTAGCAAAACAGAGGTGGCTCGAGTGAAGTGGTGACAATGCTGCCCTCAATGCTGGCTGGTGCAGAGAGAAATAGCAAGTGACGACTTCGGGGTCACGACGATTTGGAGCTCAGAGTCCCTGCTGGACAAGGCCGGGATGAATTTTGATAGCGGAGCCTTTTCCCTTGCTGCGAAAATAGCCGTTTGAAATGTTAAACTGAAGCTCGGCTCTTAGACAACACTCAGGAGACATAATCAATGGTTGGTGCGGCTGGCTGAACTTGCAGGGCTCCGCTCTGACTTAGTGCTGCACATCTAAACCCCCGTCGCCAACTGGAGCCGAGCTCAATGTAATGAGAAATGAGACTTAACTTTCAGTAGAGCAAGGGAGGGAAAAATAACCCAAGGAAGAACAGGGGAGAGAGGAAAAGTGAAGAGAAAAAAGAAGAGAGAGCCAGAGAGAGAGAGAGAGAGAGAGAGAGAAAAGGAGAAAAATTGCAGGTTGTTTTGATAAATAACAGTGACAAAGTGTTCTGGGAACAGTATTACAGCTCCAATCCATCACTGGATCATCAGGCTGCATTAATAATGAATGTGTTTTGTAGACATAAAAAGTCCAGTGTACAAATCAGACAGATGCATTTTGTTTGACAAATTGGACCAGCAGGGAGACAGTCACCTGACCCTCTTGATCCACCCCTGAAAGGACCAAAAGAAAAGATGGATAATTTTACAAGCTCCCACATTCACAAAGCTATCGTACAACAAAGTCTGCTTTGGAAATCCCATTAAAGAATATGTTGCAATTCTACAGGCAGAAGAAGAAGCCTTTGTTCCCCATCTAAATTCCAAAGTCATCCCTTGCTGTAGTTCCGTTTTCTTATTCAGACTTCTCTTATATTTTTTCCCCTTTTGTTGCAAAGAAATCGGTTTGACTGTACAGAATAAAGGCTATACCACTGAGAGAGAACATCTGAATTTAAGCTTCTCTCACTCTCTCCCATTGTCTTATTGTCTCCTTTCATTATCACAAGGGGCAAACCTATGCAGCAGCCATTCATCTTTGGAGTTCTTTCAAGTATCTTCCATCCTATCGGGTTGACATCTTTTTATTATGGACAGTGTGTATTTGCCTGTGTACATGAGGATACGAGGGTGACTTTGCTCTCTCCTTCAGTCTGCTGTGCCTATATATCAGGAGGGAGGAGGTGTGTATATCCCTATGTGTGTGTCAAGTCTTCTCGTCGAACACCAGAATAAGAATCGGAAAAGGGCCATCTTCACAATTGCAAATGACGATTGTTATGTTAATATGGCTGTACTTATTAAAGCTGTAGCGGCAGATGGATGTCAAAGACACAGAGAGATGCACAGAGTGGATGAGATGGTGAATAAGTGAGTGAGTGAGAGCGATAAGAGGTCAGTGGGGCATGAAGGAGAGTAAGTGACATCAGAGGCTTGGTCTTCCAGCCGTCCATCTGTCCACTCAAAACAAACAAGCCAGGCTCCAGCTGTTGCGTCTTAGCCTCCAGATTTTGAAAACTGCTCATTACATGTGCACAGACAGCGACACACATGGAAACATACTACAGCAGAGTTGCGCTAGCTGTCTTCACCATGAAACATTTTGACATCACCTCACACGCAGCTTTGAAATTGAAACAGCTATCATCTCATCTCATATACTCTCCGTCAATCACTCTCGCTGCATGTGCGAATTACTACTCTGACTAAGAGTCCACAGCCATGCTACAGGCTGTGTGAGGCTGTACTTAGGCACAGCTGTGCATTTAGCAGAAATGTCAGCGTGCTAACGTGCTAACAGCGGCTCTGCTTACTTAAGCCCTTTTCAGATACGGGATAGGTAACATTGCTGGCTTCATCACTTTGTTTAGGTGACGTCGCTCTGTCATTCAGACATAGGCCACTTTAATGGTAATGTTCCTCACAGCTTGATTCAGACATGCTCGCTACAGTGACCGAGAGAGTCATAATATTTGTCATATTTGTCATGCATGCGAGATCAGACATTACAAATTACATAATGCATAATATTGCACGTGTAAAATGAACATAAATCCAGGATTAAACTAATGATTTAACTGTAGCGTACAAAAGGTAATACCCTAATTATCTGTTAGTGCGACTTGTGTATAGATCTTGAGTCAGGAATACTTGAAAAGGAATTGATGACGTTTCTGCTTTACTTGTGCATGAATACATAAATAAACTGTCTCTCTGTGCAGACGTCAAATCTATCCTGTTGTTGTTTGATGCTGCAGGTATTCAGTAAACTCAGAGGAAAGATTTCTGCACACAGCTGGAAGCAACAAGCTAACTTGCATATTCTGTTCTCATTGTGGTAGATGTAAAATTTCCGTGATTCTAGAAGCAAACTGTGCCTTTTGTTCTCTCTGTTCATGTTTTTGAACCAATGTTGGTGCTGAAATGTGGAAAAAAATCCTTCACTTCACACGCAAGTATGTTGCCTGTGGTGTGCATATCTGAAAATGGGTATACTGATGTTAAGCAGGTATTATTTACCAAGTTTAACCTCTCAGTTTAGCCTGTTAGCAAGCTACCATTTGCTGATTAGGAGTAGACATAAAGTACAGCTTAGATTTATGGGAATGCTTTGTGGGCCTGGGCATAAACCAAATTATTGGGCAAATTAAAGTGGGCTGTAGTCAAGTCACTGAATTGTATTCTCTGGGGACCTTGTGTGTCTGCGGCCCGTCCAACAGCTTCCAGCAATCTAGACCGAACACAATATCTGACCTTCCCATGTCATAAAACATGTAAACACAGAGAAGGGGCAAGGAACCTTGTAATTGCTACTGTACAACCACAGCTACCACTAATAGCACAAATACGAACAGCTATTAGTCTGAGATGAGGAAAAATAATGATATTCAAACTGAAAGGGCTTGAAGAGGACATGACTGGCCAATGTTCAAAGCCTGGGGCCCCCAGACTGCTCACTGTGGCTGGGTCTCAGATCTCCCTAGGGGTGCCCTGCCACCTCCAGCCCTCATCAAAGCCAAGGAGACAGACCGAGACTGAGAACTGGCAGTGTGACATTGCATATGTGTGTGTGTCCGTGTGCTTGTGATGCCATTCGGGCAAAGAGTTTCACAGACAAAGGAAAAAACAAAGACAGAAATAAACAGAACACACAGAATGGAATTTACAGAGTGAGACGTGGCATCATTTTCACTTCAGAAGTTTGGTCTGTAAAAAGCCATTGTCTGACAATAGTGATGCCTTGGAGTAAAAAGGTCAAATACTAATTCTTAGATCGCTGGATTAGAGTTGAATGTTTTCAGAAAGCACTGCCAGTGGTCTGTGTTACAATTTCAATGAATATGACATATTGTAATAAACCCTTGAGAAAGGATCATGTGAGCAAGCCATTACTATCTATCAGCACAATAAGGGCCTCGATGTCAGAAACAAACACAGGACTGTTTTCCATGGTGGTTCATAGCAAAAAAGTGGTGATACAACTGTTCTAAGATTGACAGTTTCATCAGAGACAAAAGCCAGCCTTTTGGCCTGCTGGCCTATTTTTCGTTAGACGGAGCAGTACAGCTGTGTGTGCTACACCCCAACACAAACAGAGACAGTCTGTGCTAAAGGTGGTAAGGTGCAAATACACACGGCAGACCTTTTCAAAAATTACTTTTTCAAACTGATTGCATAGAGCAAAGAAAAAAAGGCAGTTTTTGACATGGTCAGGCTTTCCTACTGTCAGAAAAACATAAAAGCCCAATCAGAGATGATGATCGCAAAGGTGGTTATGAACTTTCTTTGTTAAAAGGATTTTCCTCACCAGGCTCGGTATTCTCTTCCATAATAGAGGACATTTGACTTTTTTGCACAAAATGGACTGATTATACGCCGCCTACTTCAGTCAAGAGGAACAGGTTGTTATAAAGAATATAAAAATGTATTTCTGTTAAAAGCTCTGCAACAGCAACTGACGCAAGAGAAGAATGCTGGCAGAAAACGGTGAATCAGGAAAGCTAATATATTTATTTTACCACTCTCAATGCAGTGACGATTTCTAGCACGACAGCTGCATCATGAATGCGTGTATGTTCCCATCACAGCACAACACACACTTTGCTGACTGTAACTGCACATCTTTGTTCAGTGGATTAACTAACATACGGCTCAATAGGTTGGCAGATACAGTCTTTACTTGTCGTGAATCTGTATTGCTCATAGAGAATGTTGTCCAGAGAAGAACTGGTAAAGGGGTAGTGCTTCTTACATACAATTCAAATCTCAAACCCTGAACAGAGCCACATCTGGAGCAGGTTAGATAGGCAGAATACGTTACCATGGTGATCTAGACAGGGTAAAATAGGAGCCAATTTTCTGACATGCAAAACTTTGGCTTTAAACTCAACATACCTCCCTAACCCAAAAATCTTGCTTCATAGTGCAACCCTGGGGTGCTTAGCAAAAATATGTCAAGACCACAGCAACAACTCCAACAAAGGACCTATTATTTTTTTGTATACTTTACTGATCCCAAATTTGGAAATTGCTTTTTCACATCAGTGTCAGCCACACTGCGGGATCACTGGGGGTTTCACGGCCTTACTGGACTATAAGGACTATAGGGCTTGCACATGGGACGCCTACTCATCCATCCTGAACTATCAACTACAGAATGTATGGAAACATGTTGTGAAAGTAAAATCAATCAGGATTATTACTCCGCCAAGGCATGGCTGAGTTATGTCGATTATATCGGCATACGTTCGTCTGTCCGTCTGTTATTCTGTCTGTGTGGTGTGGAGCCACAGATTTGAGATTTCTACATCATGGGGAGATGGCGTCACGGCGTCACTGTAACTATGACTACATGTAAACACTACGTCAGCTGCCTGCTGACAGTCACATGATTGTGATCCTACTACAAATCGACCGTTGAAGACTTATCGGGGCTTATCTGTCTGAAATTATACAAGAAACAATTGAATAAAGTGTGGGGGTGTTCCCATCACATATTTAGGTGACACAATTTGGTGTCCGTACGTAACGTACACATGCATAATACGCACCTGTGCTAAGCACAAGGTCATTTTGTCTGTGGGTACATCTATATTCAGTGGTCCCATTCTATAGTGCCATGATTTCTGCAACAATTTTTTTCAAGATTTCAACCACTGGAAATGCTAGAACGAATAAGCAGCCTTCTTGGAGTACTGTACTCTCTGAGTGCTTTTCTATCTATGTGTCCATTTTATGTATATGTGTCCTTGCTGTGGAACTATTTTCATTTATAGCCTTTCGGTGGGTCAGCACAGTTGCTGAAGAAGTGCCTAAGAGTCAAAGAGTAAAAGAGACAATATTTTCCCAAGGGTTTGGAAAGAAGAACTCTGGCTCTTATATGGTATGAAACTAATAACGGAGTTACATTTACATCTATGTATTGTCTGTTCACTACAAAAGCTGCTTCAGTTGTACGTCTCCTCTGAGAATCTCAAAGAACTCAGTAATCTACATATCGTACACGATATTAAGTCTGTCAGTGACCCAGCAAAGTGTTTCATGTTTTCTGAGTTTAATGATATAGCACGTTTCCACAGCAATGTAAATGTTTGAATTGCTATAAAGGGAAAGGTTTAATATCAGTGTCTGTAAAAGACCCGCATGTGCTACCCTCAACAATAATATTGTATCAGTGTACTCCAAAAGTCTAATGTAACATCATTTTATAAGAATCCCATTGCTTTCTACTGGGCACTGCAGTTTCCTAATGTTATGTTATTTTGATTTCTAAGAAATATCTGGCAAATATCTGGCTTCAACCTACCTAATCTCATCGTAAACATGTTGTACTTTCATCTGTGAGTACTTGAGGGTTTGCTAGGGTTCATGTGACATAATTTTTGTCATCTGCACAAGGTAGAGCTTTTCAAGGAGATCTGCACACAGCCCAAAACCTGCTCCAAACTTACCAAACTGTATCTGCAAGGGCTAAAGTGTTCACGCTCATAATATGTAGATGCCAACTTAATGTGTATTTACGGATCAGAGTCCTTCAGGTGGACTCCAAGTGAACCGGAAAGCAGCATAATAACAGCAACTACACATCTGTGGTGTCCACAGCTGTCCATGTGCATGTCTGCATGGAAGTATAATCAAGGCTTATAAAATATGATGAGTCCAGGAGTTACCGGTAACCAAATTATACATAATGGAAAAACTGGCATGCTGAGCCTAGCATCACGCCAATTACAACTTCTGCAGTATATCAGTGCATATCAGCCTTGCATTTCATCTTCAACATGAAAATACAGATGTACAGATACAGCTCAAACTGCCTGGGTATTACTGAAGTCCACTCAGAGCTGCCCTGGTGATAAAATTGGTCTTGCATAATGTTAAGATTCATCCTGCTTCCAGCCTCGGCAGCACTGCACCAAGGTTGAGCTTTCATCTTTGCACAACAAAATTAGGTGGTTGGTTGAGCTTAATCTATTCCAAAGTTTACTTTGCACCTCCTGAGGAGTAAAACTATCAAATCTATGGGATTGTGCATTTTGAGAGAAATGTCTCTGGAAGTTGGAAAGAAAAGAAGAAGCAGAGAAATAATGACCCTTATACGGTGTCATGGTACGGTGCATTCCAATATGTCAATAATTACTATTGATTGTGCGAGACAGGAAAACAGCATTTTCATTACTGTATGCAGTTAGGTGTAAATAATCACTTTATTTTGCAGCTGCATGATGAAACTCTCAAGTGTGGCCAATAATGTACCTTGAAATTGAGGCTGAAATGGAGGGAAAGAGAGGAACTGTCGAGACAGAGAGGAGAGGCTGACAGCGTTGGCTTTAAAGTACATTTTGTCTACTGAAGTTTGATGTCTCAACAGTGAGCTGACTGAAAACTCAAGTAGTGTTTTTATGACGGAGTTCTCGTTTGGTTTGAGCTTTTAACCATCTAACTAAACATGCAGCACATGAATCTCATATTGAATTCTGACAGACTGTCTTAGTTCAGCTCCCCCCTGTGTCGTGAGCTTCTCTGAGAGCATATTTGTATAAATTTGTGTGGCTGAATATGAGTGTGAGAAGACAGCAGGATACAGGAACAAACATTGATATCCTGTACATAATCTCAGGATGTTTTTCCCTTTCAGCCTCGATTAGAAAAGCTCAGTTGTCTCCCCTTGAATTCGAAACTTTAATATTACACAACTGTTGTAGATTACTAGCCAACACTGGACTGAAGAACTGATGATCAAACGAGCCCGAGATGAAATCCATGCGTCAGTTTGTCCGTTTCTAAGCCTGTCTGGTGGATCTGAACCCTCGCCTACTGAAATCTGTAAACCCCCAGATGAACAAGAGCAACAACATCCCTCTTCAGCTTCTGCACAGGAAATCACAGGCAGAATAGTTAAAGCAGATTAAAAGTGACAGCTAATCATCACCACTTCCTGTCTACATTATGTGAAAGTGCAGATTGGCCTGCGTTACTGCACCCACACAAATACACCCAGCAGCAAATAACCTGTGATACCAGCGTTCCTGAACAAATTTCACAGCAAAAAGACACTTTATGCACACACACATTGATCAGCCACATCAGAACAGCCTGCATAATGCTGTGAAAGTCCTTCTTGTACTGCCAGAACAGGTGCGCTGTGGTATCAGGCACCGAGACGTCATCAGCAGATCCTTTAAGTCCAGGACGTTCGGATGAGCATCCCCCAGATGCTCGCTGAGATTGAGATCGGGGGAATTTGGAGGCCAACTCACCACCTTGAAATGCTCCTCAAACTATTCCTCAACTATTTTTGCAGTGTGGCAGAGAGCCATAACTTTTTGAAATGACATAAAAGGTGCTACTGTGACAAAATAATCAATGTTTTTCACTTCACCCGTCAGTTATTTTAATGTTGAGGGTGATCAGTGCATATAAGCAGCACAGCTCGAGGAAATCTGACCATTTGTCCAAGAATTTAACAGTCAGAGCCACACATTTGTTTAAATTTGATTCCTGACCAAGAAAGAGTGCAGAATCCTACATATCCCTTCCATGCCATAACTTTCTGATCATTTCTGAAAAATCTTTTCGATGTGCTCCCAGATTTTCGGGACCTCACTGTGCTGTACATATAGGAGTAATTTCACACAGAGTGCAGCTTTCAAAGACTCCTCCGCAAAAACCATTTCCTATTTCAAAGGTGGAAAGGAAGTTAAATTTGCTCCAGGTAAGGAGATGTAATGTATTATTCACCAAAATGAAGTCTTTCAAAATTGCTACTTGTCCCTTTACTTCACACAATCGGATGATGGAAGGGAGATGAGAAGGGAAGCGGAGGTGGGAGTTTGGGATGGAAAGTGAGGAAAACGGAGCTATTCTCTGAAACATGACAGGCCTGAAGGCTCGATGCACTGCGCTGCGCTCCACAGATAGAATGACTACTCACAAAGACAGCGTCGTCGAGGGGATAAAAATATGCAGGTGGATTATTCAGGACACATATCCACAGGTACACATGTATGCACACACATACACAAAAGCAAAGTAGAATCTGTGGGAGGTAGAACAACAGTATAACTCAACAATTGTCTCCCAAAAATGAATAATGCAGAGGTTTATACTGCATGGAAATCAAATGTAATCAAACAAATACATACATTTGAATAAAATACCTCACATTATGCATTTTAATGATTTCTTTGGCTGCACAATCAGGCACGAGGAGCTAATTTAAAAGTCCGAGAAACAAATGTTCTCAACCAGTTAATACTATAAGCAGTGGGTTCCTACATGAACACTGTTTTCTGCTAATGCTGGCTATTTCACGTGAAACATCCCAACATTTGTGTTATATTTATGCTTGGTTCAAAGATCAGATTTAAAAACACAAGAAACAGACAGTTGTCGCAGATGTTGCATGCTTATGACACTACTGTCAATCAAATCTGACCACAAAGCCAAAACATCGCTACACTTGAAAACCAAGTAATTTTGTTGCACAATTAAGCACTAGGAACCAATTTAAATGTTGTGGAAACAAATGTTTTCAACCAGTTATTACTATAAGCAATGGGTTCCGACACTAACACACTATTTTCTACACTAACGCTTGCAATTCCACAAAAAAAATATTATATTTGTGCTTTTCACATTGGTTTAAAGTGAAAAAAGTCTATTTTCATCTAACAGACAGTTGACACAGATGCTGATTGTCTCCTTATGACACTACTGTCAATCAAATCTGACCAAACCACCAAGCCAAAAGAATGCTACACTTTAGAATCAAGTATTTTTATAACTTTAAAGTTCCCTGTTCACTTAAAAGAAACTAGCCAAGAAAAAAAGAATTATTCTGAGCAGAGTATTTTTAAATGTCTTGGAGAAGAAATGTGACTTTCATTATATAATGAATATTTAATGTCGGTTAAAGTCAATATAGTAGGAGTGATAGAGAAGTATTTGCAGACTTGAGAGAAGTTTTCAATCATGAAGTCACCACAAAGTGAAAGCGTTGAGGCAGGACAACTTTGCAAACAGCAGAGACTCTAGCAGTAAAGAAACATCATTGTTAGGAACTAATAGTAAATCGACCTTTGAGGTTTTATCTCTGCAAACCAGAGTTGTTGCGTGCAATCTCCAACCTTAAATTCTCATTCAGTTCTTGTGACGATAAGGACAAGATTAGGTCTGGAAACAGCAAAAACTTCTTGTGCTGCTCAGCTGACACTGTACAAAAGGGCAGAGACTGTGGACACAAATCCAGAGCCTGGGGGGATTTTTAAACAGATCTACTCTCTTTGTCTGGTTCATAAATGTTAGCATTACAATCAAATGAAGCTTATTTGGCCGTAAAAGCTCAAACAAACAACTTGGCCGATTGAATTACCAAAAGCCAATCTGCAATTCATTAACAGCAGGGCAGCTCCAGGTTTTGCTTCACATCACAAATTGCCTCATTGTCTGTGTTTTGCTGCTTTGGGAGAGGACGTTTCATTGTTCCATTTTGGCATTTTTGGATATATTGTACACAGCAGAATTGCCGTCACCCTACAAGCTAATTTCGCTGATTTACTTCGGTCTCCAATATGCTTCCGCCTCTTCATCTGAACCGTATCGTTTATTGTTGGGTTTTATTTGCTGTCTGTACTTTTAGTGGCTGGATTTTATTAATTAAATTGTGCTGAATTATTTTGTCTGAACCGCTCCGTTTCCTAAGTGCTTTAAACATAAAAAAAACCCACATTATCTCGTTTTATGCTTTTGGTTTTAATACAGTAGATTGATATCCATGAGCAGTTTCCGTTTTTATTGAACTTTTTTGCTCCCTTTTCAGCCCCAGCGCTATTAATTTTTTCTTCTGTTATGTTACTTTAAAAAATTCCCCCTACAAAAGACACATTTGGCTAAATTTCAACGCTATTTTCTCCTACAGTTACATTATGCTTTAATGACAGACATGGATACCGCACACGCTGCTTCTAAGGACTGTGGGAGTCAATTATACCACTGTGATCTGGGCCATAGATTGCACTTTAATAATATAAGTATCTAATTACTGCCTTGCATCCTTCACGCCTCTTCTGTGCTCCTTAATTATTATCGCCAACTGGGCTTGTATTGTGGATAGCATGCAGACTTTAAAGGAAAAGAACTGGCAGCCACAATGTGTTCTCTTTATATAGCTACAGATTGTTTTTTTTTTTTGTATACACGCATTGCATACAGCATGGCAAGCTGTATTTTAATGTTATCTCCTCTGTAACATGTTCCCAGAGAACTCTAGACCTGCTCTGCCCTGTGCACCAGCTGTGCATATCACTAATGGAGAGCAGAGCTGGTGCACACTGAGCAGCAAAGAGAGAATGTGCAGAGAAAACCTAGCAGAGAGAGGGTACATGTGTTAGTGTAATTAAGCTGCCTTTGCGGGGAACGAGGAAAAACCACAAACGAAAGGACTCGACAGATGGAGAAACAGGACGATAGGTTCGACTGGCGCGAGGTGTTAGAGCTAACCTGATGTCCAGACGCCGCAGCACGGGATCAGAAACCGAACCCAGCACCCAGATGGTGAAGCCGACCAGCAGCAGAGTGGTGCTGAGGATGGTGCGTCTCACTTTTGTGGATGTGTCTCTTGCAGCCAGGCTAAAAGCTACAGCTCCCCTCAAACCTGAAGGCAGAAAAGACACCTCAGAGCAAATACCTGGAATAACGCCATCAATCAAATCACCAGACAGCCGTCTAGAAAGCAGCTCTGTCAACCCATAACAGATTACACCGTGACTACCACCACCGCTGACCACTTGCTGACCAGCACCAACTTGACATTATGCTTCAAGCCAAAACAATTCCCAGAGCAAATCTTTCACTGCCACGAGGAACAGATGGGGGGGGTGTGGATGAGGGATCTGATGGTGGTGGTGGGGATTTTTGAAAAATAAGACACAGGCTTTTTACAATGAATCCTTCTTACGTAAGCAGGAAAGTGGGTCAGGCAAGCAGAGAAACATGCTGCTGCAGCACTACCCCACATCACTTCACATCAAACATTTCTTCCTCCTGCATCGTCAAACCATTTAGGGTGTCAACCATCAGTCTGATCTGAGATGATACTTTACACACTCCTCAAGAAATGCAAAAATAGAAGAAAAACAGCTGAGAGCGAATGATAAAATAATCCAAGATTCTGACAATATCGATTAATGCAAAAAAAAAAAAAAATGTAACAAGGGTTGTGAATTATTCTGAAGCCTGAGGTAGGTGCTGGTCTTTCTGTCCGCCTTACTGACTTTCTGCACGCACACACCAACTCGCACTTGTTCCACAGGGGACACATTCTCTCAGCATCCTCACTCATGCCATTAGCTGCAGGCGGTGAAGAGAATGGAATAATTAGAGCTTTCACAGGATAAATCGGGATTTTTGAGCCGTCTGTTTTTTGCAGCAGAATCGTCGCACCGCAGCCGGACAAAAAGGCAAAATGTTGCTGCAAAAGAGAATAAATCACAATAAATGACGTCAATGGATCATAGGGGGTTAAGAAAACAGTACCTGCAAGCATCATGAAGTGCTGGAAGGTGCAGGGAATCTTGTTGGTACGGCCCAGGTTTAGCAGGAAAGACAAAGGGTAGATGTTGCACGCTCTTGAAATAAAGATGGATAGCTGTATATATTAAGTGCAGATTAAGGAGAATACTGAATAAGACACCCTCACAGGTTGAAGGACTCTCATGAAGCAAGCTGTTCTCATGGAAAGCTGGTCTTTTTCCGATTAAATTTAGCAATATTCTGGTATAAGCAGCACAATAGAGACCTTTTTTCTTAAATGCACGAGGTAATTTTTCCATTAAAGTTAAGCTGTTTGGGATAAATAAATCTGGAGCAAGTTGTGTTGGTTAAAATACAACCAAATCATTGATAACTTCAAAAAAGCCTCATAGTTGACATCACGTTAGAGTCCTATTGAGTCATTGGTCAGTTGATTTTATCAGCTGATATTTGCCTATTATAGGTAAATGCATGGATATTAAGCCTTTTTTGTTTTTTTTTTTCTCTCAGATACTGCAGGAAAAGGTTTAGCGTCATGTATTAATGGGGTCATTACACATGTTATCAGCAGAGTGGCTCTGCAGCACATGTAGCAGAGTAAGTATCACACATGAGGAGATGGTGGAGTGAAGTCAACCAGCATTTTGATGGAAAACTAGTGTTAACTAGTTTGTGAAATACATTGCTGGAAAGTTATAATAAAGAATGTTCCCTGATATATCAATATCAGAACCTTAACTCCGCAAAAACCTACTCAGCATTGGCTCCAAAAACCCAGTATTGGCTACGCTCTGCTTCACCTAGCTAACTAATTATTTGCATGCATAACAAAAAAAACATTTCATAACAAAGCAAAAACTGTTTGTGCAGTCAGGCTGTGGAGGTACACTCATGAATATTACCATACATTTGAAATATGCACGTGCACACAAATAATCTGTGAATATTTTCTGTTTAGGATGCAAGCACAGCAGTGTGGCACCACGCCGAGGCATGAAGCCAATCAGGCTCTGCCAGCTGTCTCTGCCCTCCACACACACTTTGATGTTTCACATAGGATGGGCCTGAATGCTAAGTGTCCTGGGCAGCAGTTCGGCAGAGGATATCTGTACAATTATCGGGGACACAGCTCCCATCCTGGATACACTTAACGTCTTTTGTGATGCTTTTCGAAGAAGTTGCTGTCGTCCCATATCACCCTGCTAACCTTATCTGAACCAGCTTGAGCTCCTGTGGTCGGCTCTTGTTAGTGGCACCTGAGTGAAAAGAAAACTAAGAAAACCAGGCTGGAAAAGTCAAGCAAGTTGTTGTTTTTTGTTTTTTGTTTGCTTTTTAAAGAAACATTTTTTGAGACAATTTTTGAAATAAAATTCATCTCTGCACACAGGTAACCCTGCTCCTACATGGTGGACAGTAGGGAGTTTAGTTATTTTATAGTAAATCCAAATACAATGCCTGGAATAATAAAGGGACCAATATCTTAGGCAGGGGACCTTAGTCTGACAGGGCTATTACTAAAACAGAGCTCCCTCACACCCTGCAGTCAATATTAGATCTCATGCACCCTATGGATTTTCAAAAGCAATATCCTGCTCCCAAAAGCAGTCATTTCTCTTTATCAAAAGGCCTCTGAGCTATTTGAATGGAGGTAATTAAGCACTTTCATCTTAGCCTCATTTCCAATAAGGCCTATCTCCATTGTCACTGGCAAAGGCTGCAAGCTACGGCGATTAAAATCTACTGCGTAACCAAAGAGCGATTAACAGGGTTGAATCACTGGGGTTATTTCATTTTTATAGACACTTTTAGCGCTGTACAAGAGGACTTCGACCTCCATTTATTCCTGTTTGTACATCCGGGTCAGCTTCCAGTAGCTGCAGTTAGCCAGACTTTTTTTTTTTCCACTCTAAGCCTTTGTTAACCGAGGGCAAAGCTAAACAGGCTCAGCGCTCAAGTCAAACATTTTTTTCACTGGCAGCGCCTCACAGTGAACATAAGAGCATTGGAAAAAGAATCTGCTCAGTCAACTCTTTCTCTGGCCCCTTTGACCCAGTGGTGGAAGATGGATTGTAATAATAATTGCTGGCCATCTGGGCAGTGGACTGTGAAAGAACAGTTCCTTGGAGTGTGGCCACAAGAGTCTCTCCTCCGGCATACACTATGGTCATGCCAGCTCTCAGGCAAGGACAATTGTGCAGTGGGTAGCCAGCAGTCCATTACCGGCTATTCCTTTCCCTCAGGAGGCAAAGCTGACAGATCCAACAACAGCTCCGAACATGAGACATCTGCTACAATAATATAACTTTAACATGTATCATTAAGGAGCTGATCTATTTTTAATAATGCAACATGTATTTTTGGCTGCATTGTATTCTGGTGCACAGAGGAGGTTTATGCAAGAGCAGAAACTGAACCTTGCCACACAGACTTCTGCCTGTATGTTTATTAGTCTATGTGGAAAGTTCTAAGTCTAGACAAGAAGTGTTGCTCTTTGATTCTGAGTATTTCTCTTCTGAAGCCTGTTATTTACTCAAACTACAATGAAGATCCACCAGAAGTATCTGAACACTTCCAGAGCGGCTACTAGTTAGTATTTTTTTGGCAAAACACTGCAAACATAGACTTAATTTACAGCGATACAGAATTAAAGCTGCTCATCAGTCACTGATTAAATCTCTAAAAACTCATCTCTATTATTACATAGTAATAATTTTTTCCATGAAAATAAACCCTTTTCACCTTAAAACGGCTTAAATATAACTCACTCTGTTATTTCCTCTAGAACGTGCAGTGTCGGTTTATGTCCACGCCTCTCTCTCCACCCAACTTTCCACCACTTGCTGCAGCTGGAGCACACTAGCTCACCTATGACTCTGTTGAAACACTGTAAAACTACTCTAAGCCACGCAATTCCAAGTTGCCATGCTGCCATGCTAGCCATATTATGCTCATTTTATGTTTTCTAGCATTTAAAAAATGGCATACAGACATAACACAATGTAAAAAAAGCCCAAACATTTTCTCGGGGAAGAGAAATAGCATATTCTAATATTTCGAGATACTGGAGATAATAAAAGTTTGGTATTTTTGCTTGACTAATATTTGATCTTTGTAGGTTAATGGTCTGCATCTACATTTAATCAGTAACTGTGACTAGGATAAACATACCACCAAACAACATCTTGACTTTCTGCAAAAAGTCAGTGCACACGACCAATTACGATTAAACAGTGTAGCAGCATTTCAGAGACGATACTTTCTTTAACAAGATGGGAATATGATAACAAACAGCACGAACCTCTTTCAGTGGAGCTCCTTGAACTAATAAGATTTAATCTTCAACTGCAACAGGGATATGGCTCTTAATCCACTACAAATTAAAGTACCGCGAGCTTATTTCAAACAGCAAACATTTTTATTCCACTGAGCTTTGCTAGAGAAGAGAAAACAAGCAGCACTGACAATAATTAAAGACCTATTTAAATTTCTGTTTCATGGGCGTTCATCAGAGCAGACGCTGCACTGCATGATGTAAATCTTCAGAGATGGTGAGCATGGGAGACCAGCTGAGTAGCATTTGCAGAGCTCACCAGATCAAACCTGCACAATTCAAGTCCAGAGTTGTTGTTTTTTTTTTGCTCTCTCTCTTTTTGCCCAAAGGACTGAGGAAATCACTGTACTGTAGCAGAGCGGCAAGATAGAAAACAAGAAACCCGCTCTGATCCAATAAGTGGCAGATGATTGAACAGCTAAGGATTACGAGCAAAGGTATAGGAGACAGAACAAAACAGACCCAAACACCATTTCTGGGGTCTGAGAGGGATCCACAGGCTGCACGGCGGGGGGTGCCGATGCTCCAGCATGTGGCAGAAAAGGATACAAATGCCCCAGAAATGAAGACAGCATTGAAGACATGGTGAGGAGACGCCAACAATACATATCCCATGTAGCCGAAGATGAAAATCTCCCCCAGGAAGTTGAAGACTTCAAAGAGCTGCAAATTATAAAAGGGATTGAGAGGATCATGAGGGAGAGGGTCATCTGAGATGAGGTGTGGTTCAGAGTGGAGGCGTGTGTCTGTTTGTGCATGCAGATGTGTGTTTCGACTTGTGTGGTTGTGAACACGTCGACACACCCGCCTTCCTTTTGGAGACAAATAGTGTAAATCATTGCATTTTAAGGTGGAGATGAATGGTTACGGTTATGGTTAGGATACGGATTCGGGAAGTAGTGGTTATGAAATGACTGTAAATCAATCTTATATCCTCATCACTGTGTGTGTCTGTGTATGTGTGTGTGTGTGGAAAAGGGTGTGAAAGTGAAAGACTGGGATCTTAACTGAAATGGTTAAAGAGGCTTAGATTTGTACAAACAGGACAAATCCTGTGTTGATGTTATTCCCTTTGAGCTAGCAACTGCAAACATGTGCAGCTCCAGGGCATAATGCAGTTGTACTTTACAACAGACATGTTTTTGTCATAACTTTCTTGTAAAAAGAGTTTTACTATGTCAGTTGTGAAAACGTCATATTACATTGACATGCTGCTTATTTCTCCTTCATTATCTTCATCATCTCAGTCTTGTAATGATCCAGGCCACATTAAAGAGCCTCATGTACTGTAGATATAAATAGATTTTGAATAACTTTAATGAGGAATTTCTGCATAAGAAATATTAATATTCATAAATATTAATTATGCTCCTTATGTAGTAACTGGATTAAATTAGAGCAGATGTTATGATTTATTCATTTCTGTTTTTTAAGAGTAAAACCAGCTTTGGTTTAAAGCGTGGGTAAAGAAAAAAAAAACTAATTGAATAAGTGTACCATCTCCCTTAAGAGCTTCATATCACATAGGCAAGAAAAGCTGTGGAGAGAAATATTTGTGCCACCAGCTATTCAACTAGTGTCTGCACACACTAAATCACCTTCTCCTTTGAGCTGCAGCTGCATGTATAAATCATAGAAATATAGATAGCGGCATTCTGCCAAGTAAACATTCTGTGCCATACACATACATTGCATGGCCAATCTACTTTATAGGCGAAGGCTTCAACTGTGCAGCCTTTAAAAGGCTTTTCTGTGATAAACAGTTAGCTGCACTGTGGCACCGATAATGAATAATAAATGCACACATGAGTATATGTGTGTACTTCTGATTTATTTGCTCCTCTGTGAAGCTTGTCGGCGCAGTATGACGGTGTCCTGGCCCCCATCTGTGCTCAGCCTTTTAAGCAGATAGCTGGAGACTGGTCTCCCACACAGACACCCACCGGACAACCGGAGCACTAATGGCAATTAATGACTGTTTGTGCACACATGGAAGACCCAAACACTGTCATCTGAAGGCAATCTGAGTAAAAATGAGTGGACGGACAGATTCTGTTTGAAAACAGCAATGTAATCGGCCTTCAAAAACCCACCTGTTTGGTCCTTGTCTTGCCCTCAGGGGATAAATTGAGAACTGTGTATCTTGCCTGGCTTAAGCCGCAAAACAACACTGCCACGATACCTGAAAGGTGAAAACATGAAAGTGAAATTACTGAAACATCAACAGGAACCAAAAAAAAAAAAGCCTCATGACATCTGCTGCTGGTAAATGTGAACATTTTGAAGACAAACTGATATGAGTTCTGTCAGCAGCAGGGAGTTAACAATGTGCTATATCTGATTAGTACACAGTATGCAAAATCACCCTGGTTACATGCACATATTACATAATCACGCTTTGAGAATGTGTATGTTTGTGTGCCGCTTAACACACGGAGCTTTGGAGCTTTTCATGTTGAAAATATGCTGTAGGAGGTTGTTCTATCATTGGAAAATGGTTTGTGAAAAGAATCTTTGTCAGGCCGAGTGGCTCAATCCAACATTTTTAAATCAAAGCAAATGATTTAATAAGCAAAAGATGAAATTATTTTCTGTCCAAAACTCAATTTTAGGATCAAACATGAGATGACGATTCAAATAAGCAGACAAAATTAGCAGAATAACGCAATAAGCTTCGGCGTAAATGTCCAAGAATTGAACTAAACCCTCCTGTGTGCAGCTGCTTATGTGTTATATAGGAGTTTAACATATGTGACACCAGAGCAGATCGGCCCAACCCAATCCAATGAAGTCCAGCTGAACAAGCAGTCCTATAAAAATGTGCTGTCCAACCCAACTAAAGCATCCCAAAACCTTCCAGAAAAATGAAGCTCTGCAAATGAAAAGCCTAAAGAATTACATAATCGCAATAGATCATGCCAGATGCGGAGGAGAAGAAATTAACAAAAGGGAAACAAATGAAAGTCGAATAGCAGAAGGGGAAAAAATACAGAACAACAAAAAAAGCGTCTGTTCCACAGAGAGAGGAAACAGGGTGGAGGGAGTGATTAGGGCCCCTGCTGTTACAAAGGAGGTTGGCTGGACCAGAGAGCTAGAATTTCAAGCGCATGTGGGTTTGCTGCCTCACAGGACATGCCTGCTTTGTTGTAGAAATTCAATTTCACATTTTTGCTCCCTTTACTCAGAGAGAGAATCACAGAACATGGAAAAAATGTGAAATTACTGTGATGGGTGTAGCAATGAGCACAGAGCCGGCTGTAATAAATACAGCAGGAAAGAGAAAGAAACAGCAGCTTTAGTTCTGGCTGCTAAATGAGAACCAGTCCATTACTCTTTCTCCACCATCCGCCTTCACACCACAACGCTGACCTGTACCTGCACTATGCCAGCTCCACTAAATCCCTGTTCACAATGTCCCGTTCAGCAAAGTCTAATGGAGCAAGCTAGCATGGCAGATCTCATTTTGCTTCCATTTGGTTGAGGGCAACAGCATCCTCCTCAGTTTACGTAATGCTGACAAGGGTAACACATCATTCAGCATCTACATAAAGTGACTTCCACGTGGGGCACTTGGCAACAGATTAGATGCATCCCATAATGAGTAGTTGTGAGGGGCATAAGATTAATGATAGCGGGTCTCCTTGCAAGGATGAGGGTCATTAGGCACACCCTCGCTAAACTCCAGCAATTAACAGAGACAGAAAGAGCCTCGATTGCTAAAGGACACCAGTGAGGACTCCCATCACTCACTGAGCATCTGTGTGAGGTGCAGCTTCACTCCCAACGAACTACTACATACCTCCAAAAAGACTAACTTTTTCTTTCTTCAAGATTGTGCTCGGGTTGAAGACAGTAGCATTAAAATACTTTTAAATAGGTTGTGTAACATTGCAAGTTTCTCGTCAAAGTATTTCGGTATCAGCTCTGCAAATGTGTGCAGAAATGTTGTATCTCTACCAAAAATACCCCGAGGCTGTGCATCAGATACTACTGAGAATCACTGTCCATGGTTTAGCTGTGGTTTGACTCCCACACTGGGCTGCATTCAGAATGCCGTACTTTATAGACAGGGCATCTGGGTCCAATAGACAAAGGTCAAGCTATTTCATTAAAACCATCTTCTCTTCCTCCACAGGCCACAGGGAGTACTGCCAAGTAAGAGAGAGCGCCACAACATCAGCTGAATGAGCGGAATCCCTCTGACACAACTGGGGCAGCAGGAACAACATCACTAATGTGCGCATATGTACACTACACTCATTTTTCAAAACCGCATTGCGAGTGATCATCGAAGAAATAGACGAGGACAACTCTGGGCAGCAGAGACGAGACTTGTTGTTGCCCAAACATAAAATATCCCCCCCAAAAAATCCGCTACTATGAATCAGTAAAGTGAAACATCTAATAGGAAAAAGAAGCAACTTTCACAACTGAGACATTGAGGTAAAGAGAGGCAAAAAAATGTTGCAATCCATTTTTACACGAGGCCGGACTATTTTTCTTCTCTTTCCAGGAAACACACACAGTCAACAATGCTGTTTTAGCTTGCTGTTATCCGTGTTGCCATCTTCAAACAAAAAGCATGAACACGCCCATACAGAGGCAGGCGGATTGGACACTATTTTAAAATAATCTAAAGAATGCAACTGCTACCTGTAGCATGTAGAGAGAAAATTGCTTTCTCATCTGTACATTACTGACTCAATATAACGCCAAGGACTTTCAGAAGCTAAGGTATGCAATGGACAGACTTTTTTTTCGGCTATACAGGAGGTCTGGGTTGACTGAAGAAAAATTGATTCTCTTTTTGAGCAGGGAATAGTGCAGATGGTCATGTCTGGACAACAGAGATTGTGCACACATTATTTCCAGGTTTTTGGACTGCAAGAGGTCACAGAGACGCCTTGAAGCAGCAGAGCTTGTCGGTCAAACAGCTGCTCGTGTCATTGATACTGTGGAGCAGCATACAAGTCGTTGCGTGCAGTTGAGAAGAGATGCCCGAGGGGGGAAAAGGGCAGCAGTTTGCTAACAGGATTTGTATTCAGTCTGACCACCCAGAGCACTGATAGGGCCACAGACGCACAAGCAACATACAGTATTCACCTGAAAGTCCAGCGGCTTCGGCTGAGAGGAAGCTGCTCCAGGAGAGCAGGAAGAAGACTGATGTCTCCAGCAGGGGATTCTCATGCAGTCGAGTGAATTTAGTGAGGTGGAAATGGAGTTAAAGACATGCAAGGCGATAATCATGCAGTATTTAACACGTCGGGCTAAGGTTGGTGTTGCAGCGGTAATACAAATTTACGACTCTTGCGCATGAACATTCCAGTGAGATAGTCTACAGGCAGAGAAAACACTGCGGTACTGTACCTGCAAACATAAAGCAACTGCAGAAGGCACTCGATATGCCAGAGGATCTGCCATACAGGAGTAATCATTGGGTTTTAATGAGATCTTTCCTGTGAGCTCTCCACATCTCTCTGCAGCTCTTCCACTATCCCACATCCCCTCCGGCAAAACCTGCTTGCGATCCATACTGTGTTTTTACACGGTGTTCCAGATAAAACTGTGCAGGCTGGAAATTTTGTATTTATGACACTCACACAGAACATAAAGATGGATTGCTATACGAGCATAGTGTGCTGCTCTGCATTCCTGAGCACCTCCAATGCCCTGCTGGCTTCCGATGATAAAAACACCTTCCCATATCTGAGTGTTTTTGTAATTCTCAAGGACAGGTACAGTACGTAATTTGGAGACGAATGAGAAACTGTACATCAAATCGGATTCTTTAAGACTATGCTGTTTGAAGAGACAGAACAAAAGAGCAGATTGTTGCTATGCTTAGCATCAGCAAAATCTAATAAATGCTCACTTTGGAGTTTGCCTGCACCAAGAGATTAGTCACTGTAAATAAGAGCTGAGCTCTGCCCCAAACCTCTCATGACACATCCTCATTTTTCATCCTAAAGTCTAATTACTTGAAGATCAGAGAGAAATGCTGGACAACAGCGCAAGTCGAAATTTCATCATAGGCTATTTGCTTGATTGACGACCGCTCTGCAGCCATTAATGTCGCAGGAGCACTTCAGACTTTGCCGAGTTGCTTTTGTTGATAAAAGAGGTACAGTAGAGGTTTGTTAGAGAAGCAATTACCAATTTCAGGATGTAAATATATTACACCGGATGCTGAGGTGATAATTGAGTCTGGGGTGCAGAGGTAGAGATTGGGGGGGACGAAAGGATATGAGGGCTGTTATTACTGTGAATATGAAACCTATGAAGATGGAGCCAACAAGAACTCCAAGAAAAAGCCCAGCAGAGAGGAAAAAGGCAGCAGGGTCGAAGACGTGTCCGGCACCTGCCTGGTTGTAGGTGGTGATGGCGCTGAAAGAAAGAAGAAGAAAACAGAGGCCATGAAAGAGGCCCAATTAGAACAGAGGTAAATGTGAGCGTTATAGATGCTGCAGCTTTACAGCAACAGCGTTGTTTATGGCTGTGAAAATAGTGCAGTCATCAGAATTATGACTCACCAGGTTCTCTGTGTAAACTAGTCTGGAACAGTGGGCATAAATTCGCATGCTTATTATGCTGAGCTAAGCCTCTAAGTGCAATTTATTGGAGTCATTCCTAAGAATACACGGCCTTCTTTAGAAGTACAACCCTTCCCTGAAAAACAATGCATTCTGAATTATTTGCCTGAGAGACGTCCCCTTGTAGTTAGCGGGGAACGGGGGAAATACTATTGTTGCTCACAACAGATCGCTGCATAATGTTATTCACGCTGCTATAAATATTTACTTTGTGTGGGGGGAGAGGGGAGACTGCCACATGGAAGTCACTGAGTGCAAAAGAGGCCTCACAGGGAGGACAGAGTGAGGCGTGTGTGTGTGTGTGTGTGTGTGCGTGTGTCGGGGTGTGTGTTGATGCAAGCAGAGACAAGCAGCCATGCGAGTAGCTGTAGGAGCTGGCTGCCTCTCTGGAATGGCAGCACTCCTTTAGCCACATCAGACCCTCCCATGTACTCCCCTTGGACTGTGACTGTTTTAAATGAATCTCAAACCGCTGAATCAGCAGAGAGAACTGAGAAGAGGCGCCTGTTGTTTTGTTTTAATGGGACAGGGTGTCACAGATCAGAGCAGGGACCCGAAATCACGGGTTGAACTCACAGAAAGTCGTCTCACACTCCTCATGAAGATCCTTTGAGTGTCAAAAAAAATGTCTTCCAAATGAGCCTGCAATGTATCTCCGCTTTTTATGCTGTCAGGTTGAAATGAGCTCGCACACAACACAACATGCCTCAATCTACATAACAGAAGAGGAGGAATCAATCAAAGTGTCACTAATGAGATCTGCAGCCTGCTAAGTGCAGATCTATTACCCCCTCTGTGGAAGTAAAGACTCCAGTTATGTTAGCACATTAAAGTCGCCGCTCCAGCCACCATGACCTTCTGTAAGGTGTATCTTCAGATGTCTGGGGCCGTAAAAACGTGCAGTGAATGTCTCGAGATGTTAATGCGGCGAGCGGTTGAATGGTGGCTGGGTCAGGGCTTGCTGGAGCAGGACGTTTTGTGCCTGGGAGAGGGCACATCAGCGTAAGGTTGAGCTGCTCTGGGAGCTTGTTAAAATTCCAGTGCCAGGACCCCGCGTGGCTCGCTAATAAGGGCCGGCTTTGTGTGCGGGGCCAGAGCGACCGGCGGTGCTAGAGACCCAGTCAAGTGACAGGAGATGGCGTGAAGGCCGGTCATGCCACTCCAGGAACAAACATGGCACTATCTGACCGTTTGTCCAGGAGGAAGACGCGCAGGCTAACCCTCCTCTGCACTTCAATGTACACAGCAATGGCAGCTACACTTTTCCCTCTATCTGGCTGCCTGTCTGGGCCCATTTGTGTAATCGTAGAAAGAGTCTGTGCAGGTACTGTACATGTGATGTGTCAGTCTGTGTGAATACAATAAGCAAATATCTTATTCCTGCCATCTCCCTCTTCCACCTTCATTTGTACATCTGCCTTCCCGGCCATGAATGTGGAGATGTGCGAGTTCTCTCCCCTCTCCGTCTCCAACTTGCCATCTGTTAGCACGTCTACTTGACTGGCTTTGTTCGCCAGCATTGCGTAAATAGAGCAGACAATGACTGCAATGTGACTGAGCGGGATAATCATGCATATGTGAGTGGAGAAACAGGGGAAAAGAATGAAGCAATTGAAATGCACGGACAAGGCATGACTGCATCATGGCGACTTAGCCGAGCTTCTGAGGATTTTCTGTTGCATTTTCACCTGAATCTGACAGCATCTATGTTGGCCAAGTTCGTGAGCTGGAAGTGTATCTCTGCTCTGGCACCGAGTGTCTCCGCTGAGTACCTTAATGAGATGCTGACAATGCTAGGGGCAACTCGCTTATGCAGTCCACAGCATACTATTCGAGGCATTCATGCTGTTTTGCCAATCACATTCTTTTCCTTAAAGCTGGCAGCATCCATTCAGCCTTCCCTCCCCCACACATCCTCCTCCATAATGCCAGTTGGAAAAGTCTGAGCACCCACACAATTAAACCTTGAAATATACTGCATTCAGGAGCTGAAAGAAATCTGAAAGCGAGATACTGACTGTGTCAGGACGATGGCCACGGCATCATTCAGGACGCTCTCGCCAAACAGCAGGGTGTGCAGATCCAAGTCCACGCGCAGCTCTGACAGCAGGCCAAGGACTGAGACTTTAAAAAAAACACACAAAAAGAACAACACAGAACAGAAGAATTACTGCTGGTAAAAGAGTACTGCAGGATCAATTTGAAAATGAAGAGAAAAGCTCCTCAGCTAATCACACAGCAGAAGTGGACCAGCGGATCACCTCTGCTTCAAACAGCAGAAACCAGGCACATTACAGTTACAGTGTAAAGCTGACAGAAAATGTCAGCACATTGGCAGCAGTGGAATGAGGACTTTGACACTTGGAACTGTCAGAGTGACTAAACCAAGCAAAGACTTGTTCAGCACAAGCTGAAGAAAATACACAATGCAGCGGAACAGACAATACTCACGTCTGAAAATGACAGAAAAGAGAATGAATGCGATGAGAAATGTCTTCTTAGGTCTAACAGTAAAACCTTGAACTCACTAAAGTCTTTTTCTGTTTACTGATGGTCATTTACATGCTAGAGCATCAACTAACATCTGTTTAAAAATAATATTTGTGCCACATTATGATGTCAGTATGTTTAGATTATCATGCAAGAGCACAAGAAAACGACATTACTAGAAATTGTTGGCCTGCAAGGTATTACCAGGTGTAAACTAACCGTGACGTCACCCGTTGGTTTCAACGCCGAGAAAATGAAGCCCGGATTTTGCTACTTCCTGGTCGCCGTTTTGGATTTTTTGGAGCCAGTGATGTAAAAAGCGTCATCAAACAGACTGGACCGGAGAGCAACTAGGGGCAGGATTGGCTGAGGACTCTCTTATCCCGCCCACGTTTTACCGCAGAGGCTTCTGTTGCTGTCTATCAAGTATAGCCACGCCCCCTGGCTCCGCCAACTTTAACAATTTATTTAAAATTCAGTATTGACTTATTCTAAGATTGGCCACCTGATCTCTCATTTTGACCATGAAAACTAACGGGAAAAAAATCCTGAGCTGTAGAAAATCAGTCTATCAAATTTTATTTTTTCCAAAAATGAATTGGGGTCTATGGAGAAAAAGATTTTTGGAGCCAACCCTAGCGGACGGCGGGATATTGCAAGTTTTTGACACTTCCGGGTTGGCTTCAATTCTGGAGCCAGATGCTACGTCCACTATATACACAGTCTATGGGTATTACTGCATAGTAAAATCAATTAACAGTAGACTATCCGTTTGTATGCAGAGAAGGACAAATCAAAACAACTGACAACTTGTCAAAAAAGTATTTTTACCTACATCTAATGTGGAAATATCGGCACGACTTGCATATGCCAAACTTTGTGAACAGAACCAAAACCAAGTTCCCTTCAGGTTACAATTTTAAATGCACTGGCAATGCAAACAAACAAAGTCAGCAAAGTTTAAGTGTATGTCTGTGTGTTTTACGACGTGCACTACCTGCGTTTTAGTCATGCTACGTGTAGAGAACATGCTGTTCTGTGATTGGCTGGCAGCAGTAGTCAGGGTAGATATTGCAAATCATCCAAGGAAAGCAAAGGGTTGAATTGCTTGATTGAATTTGAATGTTGCCTGTGTGTGAACAGTTACCGGCTGCCACAGTTTTCTCATTATTAGAGCTGCAGGTGCTTCTGTTTCATATCATGCTCTCATTCGGTGAACATGAATATACATGGGAGTGTGTTCTTCAGCTCGGGGCATCGCTGCAGTTTTCACTATATAGACGGAGATAACGGTGAGGGCTCTGGGAACGAGAGGATGCTGGTGGGGAAAGAGGGAGATTAGAGCCAAGATTCTGCAGTCGATTAAAACATCCTAAAGGAGTCAATAAGAGTCGACTGTGGGGGAGCTGCAGGAAAGCAGCCTCGTGCTTTAAATAACAGGATTCACTCACTGCTTTAAGTTCTTCCCTAAATGTTTCAGATATCAGTTGAGTTTTGCAAAAATGATGTTAAGGGGGCCTCGACGTTCACACAGTGCTTGTAGTTGTGAGTTTGTGTGTATTTAGACATGCTGTAGGTTACAAAGTATAGAAAGAAGAATGCAACTTATAAATGGTACTGATCATGGATGTACGTCTTCATTTTGGTGAAATTTTTTGCACCAATGAGTGCCTTTTTTCCTTATTTAAAGGTGAAAATGTCTCTGTGCATGTAAAGAAAAACACCAAATTCAGGCTGAACAAGAAAACAGAATTGAAATTTCTCTAAATAAAAGGGTTTTGCTATTTCTTGTTACTAGTGGGGAGCACAAATGCACACATTAAATATTCGGGGGCACATAGCACCTGCACCTCCTCAAAATCTACATCCATGGTACTGTCCAAAGCATGCTTAACACAGATTGGAGGCACAGTTAATACTAGGAAGAATGAAAAAAAATGGTACGAACCAATTATTTATGACTGCTAATTATATTCAAAAACAGAATGTCAAATTGACATCTATGATAACAAAACACCTAATAATCATCATGAATCATTTACAACTTCAAAATACTCGCTACTGTAATATAAGGTCAATGACATCAACTTTGGATCCCACTGCGTCACATGACAGGGCATCGCATTTCATCTTTATTTTTTGCATCTCACAAGGTATACCTATCAAAAAGCAAGAAAGGTTTAGACACTACGGTAATTTAGCTTGGCCCATCTTCAGCAGTTAATGGCATTTAACCATTAATGCTGCCACAATGGCAAAAATAATGTTTTTTTTTCTCCAGAGGGGCAGTTCAGCCAAAGAGGGCAAATGCTCTGTTGCTCTGGCAACTTGAGCCCTGCCTTGTGTGGGTCCTTGTGCCAGGTGAGCATGCAGCACTCTTAGCTTCCTCAGCCCGCATGAAAGCATCATGTCAGGTGTTGCTGACATCCAGCTCCTCCAGCCTTGTTGGATTTCTGCCTTTGTGGTGGTGACCGATCCTGTTCTGGAAGGTTGTTCTGGTCAGCTCTTTGGTCCACCGGCCACTTGGCATTAATATTTAAATGTCGCCTCTTTCTCCCATATGTCCATCCAGTTTTACTCATACCAGCTCTGGGTGGATCGCAGCTGGAAGTAAACCCTGGATGGGTCTTTGGAGAGCAGGCCACTTAATAACTTGGCCTCTGCTTCTTTGGTGCATCTTTTCAGCCTCGCAGCCAGAGCTGAGAGGCTTCGTTTGGCAGTCTCCAGAGTCTCAATCATGAGCATCTTGTTATGCGTCTTATCCATCCAGGACCTGTCTCTCATGACACCCTTCTGTGCCTCTGTTAGTCAACTAATGTCCCTCCAGGCTGCCTTAATTTTGGCTCCCAACCTTTCTCCTCCACGGAGCGCACTCTCTACATGAAGATGCAATCCTTAACTTGCATCTCACATCACACTGTCTACGAGAAAGCAATTTTCTCAGCTCACTTATGATGAAATTTATATCTACGGTGAAAAATACAAACATTACTCGCTTATTCATACAGCTGAAACTCTCAAAGCACTGTATCTGCTGAAAGAGATACGAGCTGAACTCGACGGTGAGTTCACCCAATGGTAAATATGGAGAGGAAGACGCTGAGCATATGAATGAGAGCATGCACACACAACATGCTCGGCGCTGCTAGACGGCTGCGTGTTGACACTGAGTGACAGGGAGAATACTGATATTGACGAGACGGTGGCGTGCCTGTCAGCTCAACACTTCCGGGCATCTCAGGTATCTCCTGCAAGGTCTCAGCTGTAGAACGGCTTCTACTATGTTCACTGTAAGTTGCATGAGATAAATTGATGTTTGCATGAACATATAGGTAGATGAGCACAGCCGACAGATGAAAGTGACACAATTCCTTATTGCAGCGGCCACAAAAGAAACCAGGCTGAGCTCCAAATGAGAAAACAAAATTATCATATCAAAAATAATGTCAGATATGGAGACAGACAACACAAATGTGCGCTCATAAATTTGCAAGGAAATAGGCAACTCGAAGGGATGCCACTCTGAAGGCCAGACAATAACATATTCAAAACAATAACAACTCCTGGTGGATTAATATTCCACCTGTTGAGGCCAAGATGCAAAAAAGAATCCTATAAATTAGTTTCAGGGAAATCTGTGACATGAATAATGAGTTAATTCTGATAGCGATGTTTGGCCCTGTAGTGAATACCGAGGCGTCGAGGGCAAAGCAGCCAGGATACGACCAGACTGACAATGCGAGCGGTGGCAAGAGATGCAGCCTCAGGACTTGTTTTGACAGATCCAGCTCTTTGGTTTTTGACAGGTTTAGAGCTCCTCCTGGTTGAGGAAAATCCTTTATCTGGAGAGGGTGAGGTAGGCCCTGGAGTCAGGATTGTTCCGTCTCCCTGCTCCCATAATGCCTGGCTGATGACAGCATGTCGTGCACCGCTCACACTGCAAGACGAAGAAAAAAGGGGGAAAAAAAAGTGCCCATCCCTCTCCACACAAGGGTGCGGGTTGGCTGTGTTGTCATGGCAACCCCATCCTACAGCTGTCAAGTGTTCATCAGTTTCCACAGCAACGCCATAAGGTAGAGAGAGTAGACAATTATTTCAGACATAATACAGTTGAAAGGGTCGAATGGAAGCCCTATTAGGTCAAATTACCCCGCGGCTGAGGTTTCGTCGAGGCAAAGCTCATGACCATCTTAGTTAGAAAGCACCGGATGCGCTTGCTGGTTTCACCAAATTGGGCTGATATAATAGTGAAAGTGATGCATTAGAAAAGCTATAACGATCAGCAGGGAATTACTATAATCTCTCCAAGTCTGTCTTTTTTCTTATTTTAAAAAAAGAAGAAGTAAGAAGTGCTTAAGTTTCAAGGCAAGCAGGGGTCAGAAGACTGCAGGAGGAAAATCTTTAATTGCAGTTTGAATGTAGCTACAACTTAGCTTGTTTTGGAACTTTTTATTTACCGTGAATCTTACAATACAGCTTTTGACAAAACATTAACAGGAGCTGGAGCTAGTTTACATGGGTCTACATACATGGAACAATGGGTCCGTTTCATTAATACCTAAAATAATAAATCATTCCTGACATGGAGGCAGGACTGCTCAGGATTTACCAGCAAGTCACACTGTGAACTTTACGTCACATCTCACAGGGGAGCTGTCACACAGAGTCACAGTTTATAATCTACAGTCAAATCATTTACACAGCAATCATCCTCAGGTCCAGTCAGAGCTGTAATGACATTTTTATTATTTTTATTTTTCACCCTTTAAGAAAGTAAATCAGGCACTCAGCGATTTGAACAGTCTGATAAGCTTGTTATTAGTTTAGATTTATGCATACCAGAGCTGTCCCTGTCGCTGTAGTGTGTATGAATGAAGCCGTGAGGAACATTGATGTAAAACTGACCTATGTCTGAATGACAGAATGCCGCCACTTTAACAGATTGATGAAGCAGCAATGATACATAACACATATCTGAAAAGGGCTTATGAATAAAGACATAAATGCGCTCCCTAACAACTTTGAAAAAATATACAGGATGTCATTTAGCATCATCGAAATGTTCAAAGTGACAATAAAGCTAAAAAACAGTAAAGTCAGAGAATTTGACAGGGTAGAAGAAGGTTTTCCATTTCTGTGGAAATCTGACTGCCATCACATTTCATGTTTAGGCAGTGGTAGACCTTGTTCAATAAGACGCATGTGTATGCTCAGCAAATAGTCTTTGTAGCCTGTGTTTGTTTTCATTTCTGCCAAAATGATCCGATGCCACTTCCCTGTTGCAACAATAATCCCTAAATTCTGTCTATGATGTTGCTCTATTGCTAGTAAGTTGAGTCATGTGCAAGTCGTCGTCTCTGCCTCGCTGTGTTTACAACATTCACTTTAAATCTCCGTACTTTCTCCTGACATCTGGCCAAGGACTTCAGATGGAGCCAGTAATTTCCAACTCTGGCATCATTTCTAACTCTGTCATACTACGAGAAATATGTATGTGCACTGCCCACGCCAAGAGTACTACTGGGAAAATAAATAAATAAATAAATAAATAAATACAAAGATGAAAGGAGAAACTGCAGAAGCAAGAGGAAAAACTCTTCCCTTTGAGAAGTTAAGTGACGGTTTCACCGACCTTTTGTAACCATCCCTCAGGGAAGAGGATGCGGCACAGCAGGCGTTCCACTTTGTGACCTGAACCATGTGTTTCATTCGGAGTTGTAGAAGAGCCCATTTTGTAGCATGTATAACACGGACGATTTTTAAAAATCAATAGATGCGCTCTGAAAGGAGCAAATGAGTACGAGCTAGGGGGGATTTTGCGCCTCATAAAAACTAAACATTTTAAATAGCTATCAAAGGGCATTTTAAAGATCATATGGCTGCCTCCACTGTCAACAAAGAGAATAATAAAATCCCAAATGTCACGCACACCATTACATGGGGAATGTTTACAACAAGATGCTGCATACGATTTTATCCACCAGCATGTCTGCTAGTGGTGTTACTAGAGAATTTTCTGCACTTTTCTCTACCCGTTTACTCCTCTGAGCGGGCAACAGATGTTTGAGTCCCATACTGAGACTTCAGACTAGAGGTGAATTTCACAGATAAGGAGTGAAGGTCAAACTCTGCAAGAAGACCAGGGATATAACCCAAACACACTCTCTCTGTGAGGTAATCAGCACATGATTATATCCAAGATTTGTGACATGGTGAGTTAATGAAGCCAAATCCCCAGAGAGTGCCGGGCCACCTGCTTGAAAACAGAACAATAACAGAAAATGGTAGTAGTAATATGTTCTCCAAAGTCTGGCTGTAAATGCTGCTCTAAAGAAACGTCTACACTGAAAGGATTAGAATTTTGGGAGAAATACAAAATATCTGAACATTATTTTAGCTTAATCTAACAATTTAAAGACTCAGCTTCACAAATAATATGAAATTCATCCATAGTAACAATGCATAATTTAGAAATATGTATAATGTATATTCCTCCACTGGAAACAATTCTATTACTTTTGATGGCTTAAAATTCCATGTATTAGCTATAGTTGCTCTTTACTTGTCTTGTAATGGTTATTTGTTTAACTTTCTACTGACTTGCAACACTTGGTTTTCTAATAGGCATGTTGGAGTTTACTGCTATGCATTAAAATGTAAAAAATATTAAATTATAGGCGCCCCGGTAGCTTAACTGGATGACCCATAAACAGGGGCTATAGTCCCTGATGCAGTGGTCATGGGTTTGAATCCAGCCCGTGGTCCTTTGCTCCAGGTCCTCCCCACTTTCCTGTCTCTCTCTACTGTCCCATATAGCAAGGTGTAAAAAAAAAATATTTAAAAAATTGTATTCCTTGTGTGCGAAACTCACTTGGCAATACAATTGATTCTGAGTCTAAAACAGACTCTCCTCAGCTCATTAGATTCCAAGACAAGGGACATGATTTTAGTGTTCTTAGTGGTTAGCTCCAGCCCCAAATAAGCATTTAAGTTCCAAGCACTAAATGCAAAGTGTAGATTATCTCAAAAACAATCCTATTTTTCATTTGTATTTATTACAGTACTTCACTTAAAGCACAGAAAACTAAAAACATAACCAAATATTGTGTCTCCATCTTTTGCTTTTGCTTCGTCATGGTGCTGCTTGATGGACGAGAATCTAAACATGTAAAGAGCTAACCTTTCACACAATATGATATGTAATGCATAATTGCAGCCCCATATGCTGGACTTTCACATAAGGCTTTTACGAGGTGATTATAGCTGCAATGAGAACCTGGCAGATCAAACATGTCAGTTATATTCAAGTGCAAACAGAAGTGGCAAATGAATCGGGCTTCCTCTCCTCTTACAGCTTGGCTGCCAGCCTTTGATGACTTTCACAACGTTCTCATGATCTCCATCATGTCAGCTATTAACGTGATTTAGCTGCGCTTACACAATGAGTCAGCGACACAACCGGCGAGCTGTCAAGCGCGGGGTTGTGACACGGATAAAAGCTTTACTCCTCAGCACTAAATTGTTCTGAGAATCACTCTGTCTTTGCGTCTCACTGAGAGTACGTCTCTGCCTATTTCTGGAGTGTTCTGCTGCTTTGGCCCAGTGAACGAAAATGCACAAGAAAGAGGGAAAATTTAATGGCTCCCTTTCAGAAAATCAGAGAGCCAGGGCTATATTTGGACAGCATGAGATGGAGACAGCCCAGGGGTCTTGACGATTGGGCCATCTATGTGTTCCGTTGTGATTCTAATCAAAGTGACGAGTGCGCTGGGGTCAGCAGCGATGAGCACAGCATGGCATGGCAAAATAATGTCAGTCAGTGTGACAGCTGCACCACAATCTACAGCTCCTTCCCGACACTCACCCAGATCAACTGCTTATTGGTATAAATAATTCATCACCAAATGAGGACATTAACACTGACACTGTCGGGCCATCGCAGGATGCCTCATGACATCCCTCTTGACTGCTCTTGAAGAACGCTGATTTTATTGTGCGGATTCCACTTAGGAAAAAGGTGCATTGAATGTAAAGCAGGTGCATCTACTAAGAGGGCATTCTGACTTTGTTTCTGCATATATTGTAAACTTCTGCTCTCACTAAGTTTGGCTGTCAATCGCAGTTTCACACCTCATTGTTTAGAACCAAGGTGTGAAAGAACAATATCAGTTTTTCAAACATGACATCTGATACAATAACTGCTTAGTACTAAATCAAAACTAAGAAACTGCAGAAGAAATTAGAAATGTGGAGCTACTTTAAGAATCTCAACACATTACATGCTTTGATATTTTATTGACTTTTTTCTTCTTTCACTTATCTGTATCTCAAAGTCAGATCCTTGTGATGTTCCTGTTACATATTCACTGTGAGTGAGAGCCAAACCTTTCATATTTTTTTGCTTGTGGTATAAAGCAGTAAAGTCTTGTATAAAAGAGAGTGGAAATCTGCTACAGGAATCACAGATTTATACATGTATAAAACCACAAAAGAAAAAGATCAATGCTGCCACTAGAAGTGAAGAGTTATTGTAGGAGTTTCCTTAATAAGGTCAACTACCTGGGTCAGTGGCTGACATAATGGCCCCAAACAGGAGGTAGTCGGTGAGGAAGAATTCTCCATCTGCTGCTTGGCCAATCAGTCTGGTGAAGCCGTACATGCAAGCCCTGGGATTGAGGACAAACAGACAGGAGGAAACACAGTGAAGTCATCAGGGAGTGCCAGCCAGACCAGGCCTATCAGTCATCCCCCTAAACACAGCAGGGCTTCCCCCAGAGTAGTCTGGGTAATGAGGCCAGACGCTACCAGCAGGTGAGTTGATCCATTTCCAGGCAGCGGCCGCTTCGTACAAGCGGACACATGAAGCTGCGCCGGGTAGCATTTAATTTAACCGCATTTATGTGACCGGGCGTATATGACTTGACAGGAACCTTCCTTCAATCCTGCAGCATCTTGGATAGCTGTATCCACACCTATCCATCCATCTTCACCCCTTCGTCATTTTTATGACACTATTATACGCACATGGACATAATAAAGCGGCACAAGAACTGTGAGTGTGTGTCTCTGTGTGTGTGCGTGCACAGAATCGCCCGAAAGACTAAAAACCACTTTGTGAAGGGCAATGTGACAGAAATAAAACAGAGGCATTATTTTTATCAGCTCCGGAGCCAGGCACTAAAATAAATCTAAAATCTAACTGTCCCAGAATGCACCACTGTATTGTCTCCTTTACAGAAAAAAAAAAAAACACTGTACACTCTGAGACAAAAAAAAACTTGATAAAATGTCTATTCAGCAGGCAACACTGCAGTGAAGCTCCTGAGAGGTAACTAATGTATGTTAAGCACTAATCCCGTTAGTGTGAAGTATCCCATAATAATCAGTATGCCAGCGTGTCCTCTAGGGAACCTCTCTGTCCATTGGCATAAATCTGTTGCCATGGCAACGGCACACACGACCTGCCCCCGCGGGCAGGATTTAAAGCGTTGCCCTCAGGACACGCAACTAAGCAGTCTGATTCATGGATCTTAGAGGGAGACTCGGAGTTGGCTGATGATGTGCATTGTGTGTGTGCACGAGACAGACCTGGAGACAGAAAAAGCGAGCACGACACAGGCAGATACAGACAGAAAGAGGATGTACTTCGTCAGTTGAGTCCGTACGGTTCCTTCACCCTCATGACTCACTGTCTTTTCCTTAAAGGATGTGACAAACTTACTAGCAAGCTGCAGGATTGGCCCAATCTGACGCCTTTGCGTCAAAAACATTACACATGACCCAACATGTCAAAACCTGCTCTGCTTCCCACAGGAACTGGGAGTGTTTGACAAATGGTCTTCCACGGGAAAGACTAATAAATGGAACAAAGGAGGAGAGGAAGCGAGGGAAGACAATATATTTAACCCTGTTTATTAGCAGGTTGGAAAAGCCCACCAATTCCAGCTAATATCTTTACTGTGTGACCTTTAACCTTGAATGAAATTGAAAATAAAATAATTAGAGTGGAGATAATGTATAATTAGGAGGATTATCAACTGGAGTAGCAGCTTTCAGACCCTCAGGATACAAAAGAAACACTGACATTTTTTAATTGCTTTGGGTTGAGAAATGGCTTCTCATAAAATGATTTCATAAAACTAAGGACTGGTTGGTTTTTCTGATCACAGAAGATCCTGAAGTTAAAGAAGGAAATCATCAAAGTTAGACTTACAAGGTCTTCATACAGTCTGGTGTGCTGCATATTAGTGACTCAGGAATAACTGGTGTATAATTTCCTCCAAAGTCTGAGAGTGCCATCTAGCTTTGTTGTGCCTGAACAGCAACACATCAGTATCATAGCTCTCTCCCAGGCCTGTACTACATACTGTATATGTTCAAGTTCAATTCATTAAAGAGCTCACAGAGATATTCTGATTTATCACAATTAGAAAAGCACATGTGTAATTAATGTCCTTAATGATCCAATTGAATTCTATATTATATAGCACCAATTCACAACATATGCTATCTCATGGCATTTAACAGTCAAGACAAGACAAATTTCAATTTTAATCGTGACTCTGTTGCATATCAGTCATTTCCAGGATTCCAGCATAATGAACACTGGCACACTGCAAAAGCTTACTTACTGAGACACTTACACCGCACTAATTCATGCCATTAGTTACACCTGTGCTTTTCCTGCAACTAAGCAAATCTGTGCAAATGCACAAATGACACTCACAGGTGCAAAACCATGCACTTAACTGCACATGTGATGGGACAGAGCAGGAAAAATCCTTGCAAACAGATAGGCTACATCTTAGGAAGAAAACATTTTGCATTTGGTTTGCAAGGAACACATATTGTACACTTATCTCAGTACATTTCTGAATGTACAAACTGCACAATACAGTGGTGCATTTCTTTAGGCTGACATTATTTACTTATGCTCACTGAAAATGAGTGCAATTCTAAATCAGCATTACTGAAGCCTGAACATATGAAACAAAACAACACAGATTGGAAAAATCAATATAGCACTGTACTGGCGACCTGTCTAGGGAGGGACAGACTCCAGCCCCCGACAACCCTACAGAGGACAAAGCCGTGTATAGATAATGGATGGCTGGATGGAATACAGCCCTGTCACATTTTTTGCTACTAATAATACGACAGAATTTCCTAAACATTGAAATTCAGCACCAAAATGTATTCATGGGCAAAATGTTTATTGTTTTTCTTTTCTTGTTGTTGCATGATTTAGATTTTTTCATACTGTTAGACTTCACCAATAATTATTATATACCTGTCATCATAGGAAAAGTGAGAACATATGAGCATGTGCACTAAATGCATGGATTGAAATGTGATACAGAAGAAAAATCATTATCATTATATTTAATTACAGATCGCATTCACGCTCGGCAAGCAAACATTCGGCCAATCAGATGGCGCCCTGGTTACATGGGCCACGCAATCACACCATTTAGCAACTCTGATGAAGCCTCAGCTACTCTCAGATTAATTGGTGTCCATTTAGTGGCAACTGGGTGGTTAAGAGCTGTGTAAGCATATGAAAATGATAGGAGAAATTATTTTAAAATGAGGCTGGGTAAATGAAACTTTATTTCTTGAAATGTTTTATTTAAAACAATGTTCTGTTTTATTGGCTGGGTATTCAAGCGAGATTTGTTCAATAAAAGCATATTTGAAATTATTTATTCAGTGGGTATATTTGAGTCGATGTTTGAGGTCTACGTCAGCAGTGTATCGATTAAGTCTGAAAGGGAACTGTAGAGCTAATATGCACACTTTAATATGTGTTTAAGTAATTGAAAGACTAATTAATGTTATTGCATATCGCTGAATTTGAGTTTAGCACATAGACTTGTCAACACAACAATCTGATTCTTTTAGAAAGGGTAATGTGCAAGATTTTGGCCATAAATGTAACATTAATATAACAGCAAACAATTATCTATTATGGAAAGATATAGTGCTTTTGGCATCTCTAGCATAGACTGAAATTACTCCTTCTCTTTGTATTGTAATCGAAGCTTCTCTGTTTTGTATTTTAGCAGCTGCTGTCGTTGCATGTGCATGTGAGTCTCTCCTGTTGAAACTTTTGGCATTTACTGTGCATAATCACACCCAGAATGACATCGTACAATACACTACAAAGTGAAAGTGCGGCGTAGTGTTTCGTCATTTCCCCCTCAAAGTGAAGAATTTAAATAAACGGCAGTATTTCATTTAAATGTTTTTTGTTCCATGTAATTGTTTCCATCATGTATGTGCAGTCAGTTCATTTCAGCTCAGTGTGAGAGTCTCTATTGTTGTTTCAAGGCTCTCTCCTGCTCGTCATTGACCACCTCAGTGTGTCTGTTTTCACACATTGTTCACTCCAGTCCAACCAATTGAAGAAACAGACACATAGAGAACGGAACAGACAAGAGTGGAGAAAAGAAGTGACGGGTAAAGATTGTTTGAGCCGACAACAGCAGGTTAGGGCCATGTATTTTACAACGGTAGCATGGATTAATGGTTGTGTCTGGATTATTTTTTGGCTTTAATGTACATAAACTTTCCGGTTGCAAATGAAAGTCAATGAAGGTGGGAGGTCTGGCTTATGTGCCGGTTTGTTTTGGTCTAAGATGCTGGTGTTTTAGCGACGCCTAGTGTTTCCGAATGTTGCACTCTACAAACTTTAACGTCAGACACTGAATAGGTGTCTCACTATGTGAACTGTAATGATGCGTAACCAAAGATTTTATTGTGCAGACATGCTGTATTTTGTGAATAAATTAGAAAGATGTCAACAAATCAAACCAAAAATGCTTACACTATTGTCAGTAAATTGTCCCAGATTCTGTACTGTGGTTCTGAAAACCAGCTACGTCAGCTATTCTCTTCCCTTTGGACTACCTGACTTCTGTGTTTTATTGCATTTGTGCTGTGTTCATTTGTGTGAGCAAATAATACTCACCCTATGCACATGCAGCTGATTATGGTACCCAAAAAAGCGTAGGTTAGAACAGATCCCAGGTTCTCAATGAATCGTTTCTAGGATGTCAATGAGAAGGAGCTCCAATTAGTAACACCCACAAATAAGCAATGCACCATTTTACAACACAGTAACTTTAAATTCAGGTGACAGCCAGTACAATACACCACATGATAGTGCTTTTCCACACTGTTAGAGCACTCATACAAAGGGAGTAGTCCTTAGATAAGATCTTTTCCCCTTGTGGAAGGCATGTCAGGACAGCAGTCTCACCTGATTAAGGGTGTAAGCTCCATGGAATATGATGGGTGGCAGGAACAGATTGAAAAGGACCTCCGGATCAAAGGTCTCCTGTAAAAGACAGAGCTGTTGTGTTGGTGACTGACAGGGCTCCGTAGGGAGCAAGAGGACTCCGTTTACTGAATGTGACTGACTGACAGAAAGATTACACACACGTCGTTCGTTTTAGCAGCCCTGTTTTGGCAGACAGGCACCAGTTTAGTTTCTCACTGATTCCCAATGTCACAATAGTCTCCAGGTGCCAAGATAATACTCTGTCCTCTCTTCAAAAGAGAAAAAACATTACAGCATGTTGCTTTTTTCAGGTAAAATAGGAAATGTGAGACTCCAGTCTAAGAAATCCACATTCATACTTGTGCTTTGTCAATTTTTCCCACCCATGAACACTGAATTTTACGATGGGTGCACCAAAAAGTAATTTACGAATGCTTAAATAATTTGTTATAGTCAGGAAAATGCTATCAACTGCTCTCAAAACAAACTTTAAACTCTCAGCCTGTCAACTATTTTGCATTACATCACCATAAAGCCCTCAGCCGTCTGATGATATTGATGAGATAATTACTGTGTTCGGCATTAGCATGCTCTCCAAGTGTCCCGCCTCAGACTTGAGGTGATTAAAGCAAAACAAAATACAGAATGAGGAGTCTAAATGGTTTTGTGGGTCTTCACTGCAAATGCTCCCAGAATTAACGAGAAAAAATAAGTACCGGTGTTATATTCACACAGATAACAGATGAATTGGCATTAAACTAAATCCAAGCCGCTAATCACAAAAATCTACATTACCTCCAACACAAATGCTAACTATTGCAAGGCACTTCTCTACATTCCGTGTTCTTTCTCTGTCTGTTTTTTCATCCCAGCCAGTGTGATGCAATGCAAGTCACTTAGAAAGGTAGCCTTTCATGTCCTTCATCCTTGAATCCTTTTTATGTCCATTGTGGGTACATTCTGAGGATCAAACGGCAGCGATATTCAATTCAGATCAAAAATAATGCTGCCTTTTCCAGATTCCTACATCCCACAAGGTCTCCTTACATTGCTTAAAAAATATAATTCCAGTTCAATTAAATTTCACTCCAAAGGATGAGATTTGGAGATGACGCTTGCTGGAACATTGCTGTGGTCACAGGCCTTTAGAAACAACCTAGATTTGACTTTTAAGAAAGAACAGATGAAGGGTTGAAGCAGCCTGAAGCGCTGGTTGGACAAAAACAGGCCTGTCTCTGTAAATGCTCTATTTCCACAACACTGGATTTCGGTTGAACATTTACCAGAGTGCATGGGCGAATACGTGGAAGATTGCATTTTTTTTTAAATGATCTTTTCGAACACTGGAAAGCCCCCTATAGAGACTGAAGAGCCAAGTGCTTTCTCATTAATTCACAGTTGAAGTGGTTGCTAGAGCTACAAATTGCTCCTATCTATCTGCTACTATAACCCGCCTCAATATAAATTACTTTTTTTGGTGTGTGTGGCTGCAATTACCCTCATCGCACAATATGCTTTTTTTTAATCTATGCAGACTATGTATGACAAATACAAAAGTGCATAACAGAGACTGTAATCAATAAATTATGCATCTGCTGGTGGTTTTATTCTAAGGGCCACCTGCACCACAGAGTCTAGGATGGAGGTGTGTTGTATACACTAATTGCCTCTTCAGCTGAGCAGCACTAAATTTAATCAGACCACAAACTTTAATGCCCTACTCCCCAGTGGCACATAATGGACTCGGTAATGCAATGAAATCCTTATCTCTCCCTGCTAGGTCCCCATATGTATCAGGGTTAATGGCGTGAAGGCTGCACAGAACAGTCTGACCGATGTAATGGCCTTTGTGGTAGCCTCTGCTGGCTTGCTAATGAGACCCCCGCATTCAAAAGGGGCCAAAGAGTCCAAGCCATTAGCGAAGAACTACACTTGGCCTGGATGATTTGCAGGGTTCAAGGTTCACCAACTCCCTTTCTCTTGGGTTGAAATATTGCTCGGAGACGGAAAAATACAGTTTCAAATGCACCCATTCCAGATTCTCTCATGCTCATTGGAGACAGCTGAAAGCCCGGCTCGTCGTTTGGTTTCTTTGATATGACAAATCTCTCTGATCGCACCGCAAAGAACATGAAAGCAAGCTGGGAAACAGCAATAAAACTAATGACAACTGAAGGTCCAGCTCAAGGCTTAGCTAGGATCTTCTACTTAGCGGTGATATTAGAGTCACTGACTAATTCCTTTTTTAACAAATAATTACTGACTGTGATTAGTTTGCAACCCTTTGGCTTACGGTCTAGTTAAAAACATCACTTCAGTTGCAGCTTCGTGACAAAAAAAAATATGAATCTACCGCATTTTACCATAATGTTTAAAAATCCTCATCTGTTGAAGCTCTAAGTAGCCTTTTAAAACCCCAAAACTGCATTCCAATTAAAAGTGATAATACAGTAGGAGAAAACAGATGATCGTCAGTCTGTTAAGTGTAATAATAGTTTGGAGCAAACTGCTATTTGTGTCTGCGGTGCTCAGAAATACAACGGGTTACTTCTGTTCGCACTCTCAGTGTCATCAGCAGCAGTGAAGCACATTACCACAGATGTTATATGCATTGTACATTTAATGCTTTGGTGTAATATATACCATGTCACAGACCCTTCAACTGTGTCATAGATGGTGGATATTCACACCCATTATTGTATTCTGGGTCACGGGTTGAGGTGTTCATGTCTACTGAAGTAGAAAAAAAGCTGCAATACTTGTTGAGATACCTACTATCTCACATCTCTCCTGCCGTGCAGTAATTTTGGCATCACGTGCAGGAGTGTCTCATTATGAGAGTACTGCATCCAAACTCTGAAAATGTCTTCAGAGGACCACTTCAAGAGAAAACAAATTGGATTTTCTAATGGTATTCACGCAATTTATGTTTGTATTTGTTGGCAGAGATGTGCTTTTCACAAAATCGTAAAATAAATGTTTTTGTTGCCCATTGATTAGTCCCTCTGTGTTGCTTTATCCGTTCTACTCGAGCAGAATCTGTAAATAGTCTTTTAAATTTAATTTCCCCTCGTCCGCAGAGCACACCTGAAGTTGTAATCTCCCCTATTTGTTCCCTAATACAACCCTAATACGGGTTAAATTGCTCTCTTGCCTTCCCTCTCTTTTCAACCACCACTATCTTGCTTTTATAATAACAAACAAACCATCCAAGTAATTTAGAGGAAACCCAATAACTAAGAACTATTAGAGGATCTGTTGATGTAAATACCCAGCATGCACAGGGGACAAAATATAGATGTGATCAAAGGCAGGGCAATAAAGAAAAAAAGTTATTTCAGACAAAATAAAATAATATCATGGAAAAAGAGCATTCTGTCTGCTGCTGTTTGTTTTCAGATGTTCCTACTGCACTGTTGATTACGCAGCTTTTTAAAGCGAGTGTTTTATTAGGACGGGTTGTTTCATTTTTCACTAGTGTCACAACCTGCAGAGCTTATCCACATAAAAGATGAGTATTTTTGCTGCGTATATTCCAGCGAAGGTTAAACTGAATTGCCATAGTTACCGCATGAGGGGCTGAGATCAGTGGGCATCTTTGGTTGGATTTTCCAACATGTCTGTAGCAGTGCCCATGTGATGTTGTGTTGACCATCAGGATGTGAGGCGTGTTGTTCAGACCGCGACAGGTGCACATGTTCTCTACGTTCTCCATATGCTCGCTTTGGCCAAACCACAACCATTTCACAGTTAAACCCAGAAGGATACCTGCAGAGGATTGCAAACAAAAAGAGCAGCTGTTACTAAAAGCATAGTAATTCTCTAATAGCTGACATTTGAAACAGAAAATCATGCAGCGCACTTTAAAAAAAAACGCTTCAGCTCAGATTGAATCAGTCATTTTGAGTTAGGAAAGCTTTGATTGTGTGTAGACACAGGAGGGGGCACGAAATCCTGAACTCAAGGTGAAAAAAATCAAGTGATCAAACCAATTTCTTGAAGCTACATCAACTTGAATTTAGCTTTAAAGCTAACGCAAAAATTGGAGTTTAAATTACACACAACATTGAGTTGATGCAATTACCAACATTAGTATGTTAACCAAACCGATCAGCAGGCATCACGCAACTTAAAAAGTTGATCTAAATCAGCAAGTTTAATTTTACATCTCGCATCCATACGTTTATTTAAGTAGGTGGGAATAGGCTCCTTGAATATTTTTTAGAGCGTTCTTGCAGCAATCTTATAGATTACACTCAACAAACTGGGTGCGCAAATGTGCCACATATGGGGAATGTATACATACTACATGTTGTGACCAAACATTATTGGAAGAGCAAACCTTTAACTATACTGCATGCATCAAATACACTGCTTGTTTGTGACACTTTAATAACATATCTGGATCTACCAGGCATCCTATTTGTTGCAATGGTTGCCCAAATTGAAAGTCAGATGCTATTTATCACCATCAAGCAAAACAAAAACCCTCTTTGACAAAATATTAATTCAACAACAGTCATGAAAAAAATGTGTCCATTCTGATTTAGCTGAGAATATCATAACCTTGAGCGAGACTACAGCAATTTGACAGTGGTTTTTGTGCTATGGGTAAATAAGTCTAAACTGTGCTCTCAGACTTTTTGGAAGATATGGTCCTGTTTCATCAGTATGAAGGCCTAGTGTTGTGAATGACTTTGATTTTTTTTTTTTTTTGTAACATTCTGACACATTGCTTAAACTGTGCCTCCAGGAAGTGCTATTGAATGACGGCTTCCTTTCTCTACACTGCGAATAAACAGGCTGAGGCTACTTACCATAAAGCATTGCAGCTCCAGCTTCATTTATGAGTCTGTATTTGAACTGTTTCAACTTCCACACGCTGAGCATAGTGAGAAGAGCCAAACTAAGTGCAGCGAGCACCAGTAACGCTGTATCGTCCTGCTTGTGTTTAACAGAGGCCGACATCTTCAAAGCCAGGTCAAACTTTTCGGAAAGAAACTGACTCAACTCTGCCGCAGCAACATCCGCATCAGCAGCGGTGCAGAGCCCGCGATGCCTTCAGGAACGCTTGGAAATCTGCCATTTCTTTTCCACATCTGTAAATTAACTGCGTCAGTCCGTGCCATTTCAGATTTTATTATTATTGTTGGTGTAGTACTCCACATGATGTGCTTCAATAAACATAATATTGTTTCATGATGTGTGCTGAATTGCCTCTGTGCTGTATTCAGTTCAAGTACATGTAGCAAAATAGGCCTCTTTTGTTGTTAAATTGCAACAGGAAGACAACATGGAAGAAAATAGCAACGTTGCACATATACAGACAATGTAGAAACATATGCACACCAGTTTGTGGTCCTAAAATGCCAAAATAGCAAAATAATGGAACTTTAGTTTGCCATTCTTGCCCCACATCAGTTCTGCTGATGTTAGAGGCCTCAAAGGTTGGTGACATGTCAACCAAAGACTGCATTTTTAGTAGGAAAGGTGGATACATATAAATATTTTCACTTAAAACTTTCTGTGTTCCCAGTGGCAGTTTCGTTTGAAAACGTCCCCCCTCCTTTTTAAGGGCAAATAATTAAAAAATGTGGTTTCTGCTGGAGCCATTCATCTGTTTGGTCCAACTGGAAACAATTTTGTCTGTGTTCTCACCAAATTTCGTGGTATTGGTAATTACCACTGCATTGTGCTGTGTGATAAAACTGCACCTTTCAGAGTGGCCTTTTATTGTGGGCAGTCTAAGGCACACCTGTGCACTAATCATGGTGTCTAATCAGCATCTTGATATGGTACACCTGTGAGGTGGGATGGATTATCTCAGCAAAGGAGAAGTGCTCGCTATCACAGATTTAGACAGATTTGTGAACAATATTTGAGAGAAATGGTGATATTGTGTATGTGGAAAAAGTTTTACATCTTTGAGTTCATCTCATAAAAAATGGGAGCAAATACAAAAGTGTTGCGTTTATATTTTTGTTGAGTGTACATCTTCTCAGCTAAGATGATTTTAAAAAATTAAAATGTGTGTGGAGAAAAAAATGGAATTCTTAAAACTGAACAAAAATGCTTTTTAAAACTTTGCTGTTGACCCACATGAACAAATTTATGAAGAGCAAAATCAGAGACAAAGCAGCAATATATATCCTATATTCTGTATGAACTGACAAGGTCTGACCCTGCTATCTACATTTTGCCCCACCTATGGGAATAAAATAAATAAATAAATAAATGTTTTTTTTTTTAACTTTAGAGATCAGAAAATACAAAGCTGTTTTTCCACATTATACAGTACAACACATATGTGTTGGCATGTTACAAATGAAATGCAAGTGCTGTAAAACAGAAATGCAATGTCTAATTAGCATAGTCTTAAAAAGCAGAATTACAGCCTGTTTGATGTATAAAAAGCAAGATAAATCACATTTAGCGACTTCAGTCAATCAATCATTGAGGCTTTGTTTGCATAGCACTTTTCACACAAATGAAATGTAACACAGTGACCCACAGAATAAAAGAAATAATAACAAAAAACAATAAAAACAATACTCCACCCCCACATCCACCCACTAGTGAACATTATCTTCCAAATAAAGGACTTAATGAAACAGGGACTGCACAACTGAGGAAACTCTGTAATGAATAAATGAATTTAATTAATCTAATTCTTCTGCTGATGTAGCCTAGTTTCGTCCTAATTTCCTTTATATTTGTAAACATTTGAAAATAGCACACATTGTGCTGTGTCATCCTCTTATCTCCCAGCAGATGGCAGAGAATACAAACTAATGCAGCTTTAAAGCTCCTCAGAGCCTGTGAGAGGCCGGGACATTGAATATTCCCGTTAGCTCAAAGTGAATCAGTCATAGTCCTTAATTAGAAGCTAATTAATCAATTAGTGGTTTCACTTTAATGGATTAATTGTACTTTTAATTTAGTTCTATCATTAGTGTAAATTTAGATATAGTACACATTAAGAAAAAATAGTCTGGATGTAGAGTAGGAATAAATGCCTATATTTATATTTATTTAGATTTATTAGAGTGTTAACTTAAAATTATTGATGAATGAGCACTAATGATAGTGTTAGACCTATATGTGCTTTAAATTGATTGTTTTCTAGTGAATCCAAGCAGCGTGTTTATATTGCTTCGTATGATTTCTCTTTGTTTGTATAATATTGTATTTACATTAGTTTTCCAGCATTTGTTGCTCTTCCTGGTTACATTCAATTTAATGACATATTTTTTTTATGCTAAAACAAATTGAATTTTTAAAATATTTGTTATTTTTCATAAAAGATTGGCTTCAGGTAAATAAAAAGCGGTGGGAAAATAGAAATTTTGTCAATCTTTGCATTGGGGGCGGCGTTCCAGACGAGACAATATTAGAATGATCGCCTAGCAACGGCGGCCGTCAATGGACCGCGGGTGTCGTAAAGAGCAAAGAGGCTGGTGTTGAAAAGAGTCGAAACAGAGCCCATTGTGGTGTTGGAGAGGAGTGAGCAGCTGCTGGGAGAACAAGAAAAGAGCAAATTCCGTAACCATAACGGGACTCACAATAAGCGGACAGAGATGGTCGTTGAAGCGCAACACGGACGCCGTTGTGCTTTGTGAGGAGGACCGCGTCGTCCGGACGGAAAGATCCGGTATACGAAGAGTTAAGACTCGACATCCCAACTGTTTATTTCAGCAGCTAGCAGGCTAGCTGGCTAGATACCTAAGAGCTAGAAATGGGAAGCCCGTGTGAGTCGGTTTGATAGAGATCTTCGTCGAGCTTTGAAGAAGCAGCTCTCGGCTTCAGATACTGTCGGCGGTGATTTAAAGTATCCGTCGGCCGCCTCGTAAGTAGCTGCAACTTTGAAGAATGATATCAACTGAGCGCTAACCATTTCACTACTACAGCCCCGGAGAGGGAAAAGTCATACAGGTTTGTTTCACAGTTGTTTCTTCTCCATGCTGTCCGTGTGACCGCTGTACCAACTCCTCTAAAAACGGGAGCTGCTACTTTGGACATTGCAGAATAAGCTCTTTTTTTTAGCCGAGCAGTTTTAATTAAGCCAAAAAATAAACTCCACTTGGTTTCTCAATTTTTTATTGCCTAGCACTTTGAGCGTCACTGTTGCGACCTCAGAAATGATTAGACGTTAAGATAAAATGTGTGTTTTTCGGAACAAACTCACTTATCAGATGCCCACATCCTCTGTACGGTGACAGGAAGCTTATTATTGCCACAATTAGTGTTGTTGGTGGTGTCATTTTTGTTCATGCGGAACTATCTTTAGTATGCTGCCCTTTAATTAGCCCTCTTATCTTCTGTAGCTGCATTAAGGAAGATAGCAACGTTGATTACAGGTCCCTGAACACAACTTAATGTCGAGTATGAAATCATACAATGCACACAACCGCAGTGGACCCAGAGTCTGCTCGGCGGCGAAATGATCTGGTGGCTGGTGGCGAAAATCTGCGGTCCCTTTAACCCTATTTGTATGCAGATCATATTAAATTATAGCAGCAACACTGTTGTCAAGAAGGTATCTCATTTGCCGGAGGCTCCATTAACATTTTAGCATACCTCCAACAGAACATTGCTGCTGCCTCCACCTAATTGGCACAATAGTTTTCCTCTACCATCTCAACAGGTTACTAGTTGGCCTACTTGTTTTAGATAGATTCTCTATGTATCAGCCTTCCCCGTGGGTGTTACCAGTAACAGGTTGAGCCATTTTCCATTCAAACATAAAGGCTCATGCACTTAAAATATAAGCATAATGAAGAATAATAGCTAAATTGAGTTGACCGTGAGATTTCTGTGGTATATTAATGATTGTAGGCTCTTCAGAAACTTCTGCCCTTGATTTCTTCAAGGGAAAAATAGATTACCACAAAAGTCGTCCTGTTTGGTCCAGATAAAGCTCATAATAAGTCCTGAGGAATTTCTCTTTACAGTCTAATGAATAGAACGGGCTGCTTAGAATTAATTTTTCCAAAGCAGGAGACTAATTGTGGAGCATTTCTGCAAGGTTAGTCGACGAGGGAACCATGAAAAGAGCCCGGTACACTTAAGACATTCAGCTGGTGGTTGATTTGAATGTTTCTGAGTGCTCAGCAGGGGAACATCTTGTAATTGTAGCCTAAAAGCTCCCACAGGAACAGTATATTTTTGTTTTTGACCTCCAAACTCACCGTATCATTCTCGGATAACGCAACTTCTACAACAGATGGAGGTACATTACGAATGCCTTGAACTGTCAGGTAATCAATTTTGCATCCTCCCTCGCCAAACATATTTCCCCTTTTGTTTAAACTTATTTTGACAGCTTGTTTTAATCAGTTCGAGTGCAGCTTCGCTCCGATGACATGTTTGCTCTGCAACAGCATTAACGTGAGATTTGAATGTATGACAACTTTTCAAACCTCTGCAGGGAAATGCTGGGTTGTGAAATTGTGCGGCTGTTTGAAATAAACAAAGCAAACATGTTATCAGTTGGAGGAATTCAAAGATCTTCGCAGTGTGTCCTTCTGAACAGCTGCGTCATTTTGGCGCAAAGCAGATACTATTGATATTCTCATTAAAACCTCCAGCATTTGGTTTGGGCTGGAGATGAATGGACTAATGTTCATTGTGGGGATGCTGCTAATTGGTACTTATATTCTGAGGACTCAATTTTCCATTAGGCGTGCGAATGTTACTGTCATTTGTATCTATCCATCACTGGCTACGTGTTTGCAGTACTGAGGCAATCCGGCTGTGGCTGAATGTTTTTGTGATCAAACATTATTGACTCTCTCAGTCGATAACCTTGGCAACAGTAGTTCCTCTCTCCAGCTAGAGGAGGCTTTTTCCGGGCTTTGAGTAGGGCTTCGTGGTAATACCGGCAGTCTCGGGGGTAGACACGTACATGTGTGTGTTTGTGTGGGTCCATTCAGATGTAGAGACCTTCTACTCTGTATTCAAGCGATCTATTTTCAGTCATTTCAATCACAGGCGCAATAACTCAAAGTTTCTCTCCTCTTGCTGTCCATTAGTTATACATTGGCTGCATCTCTTTCCCCTCTCTATTTTCTGACTACGCTGTATTTCGGTCCTTTTGCTCCACTTCCACTTTGCAGTCTCCTTTGCATTTCCAGTGGAATTAATCAAGCATGTTCTTGTGTGGCTTGACTTCATTATATCATAATGAAGTTTAGCCCCAGGTGCAGTGAAGAAAATGGGTTAGCCTGAGAGTAGCCTTGCCCTCGTACGCCATTATCTGAAACCAGTTTTCCACAATGAGCTGTAGCGAAGAATATTCAGAAAGGAAATTTCCTTTTCACATCCGTCTTTCTTATCTGAGTTTTTCCGTCAAAATCTAAGTTTAATAAAAGTTGAAATTTTAGGATATTGCCATGTCATCTTCCACTGTATCGACCTTTGTCATTCCGTTTTAAGCCAACATGGGGCCTATTGCTTCATCTTGTGCCGTTTCTGTCCCAGTAATGAGCCATTTTGCGGCTCTTAACATCTGCCAAACTTGGAACATTTTGAATGCGAGACTCATCTCCCATGCATGAGGAGTCAGGCATCCTTTGATTTGCCCTCTTTTCTTTGCCTCTCTTTCGAAACGCTCACCGCTGTACTTTGTAGACTGAGTGCGCTGAAAAACTTTCTTACCCCACTTTTGGCAGCGGCCGTGTATGATGAGAGGTAATTTGGTGCTTATTCTACACAGGTTCTTCCTCGTGGTATTGTGCATCCCTCCTTCTCGCTGAGGCACCGTTGGGGTGGAATGGAGAAGGGCTAATTTGAAACACAAGTTTTCTGTGGGCACAATGAGGTTTGTCCAAAAGAAAACACTGCTTTATATTTCAGTGCCCTTTTACTCCAGTGGGTAACATCTGTTAGAATACAGCGCATCTGGCTTTAATTTAAAGCTTGAAGTGAACTTTACCCTTAAGACAAGAACCTTGCCATAGAGCCCTGTGTAGTCTCCCTTTCTCTCCTCATGTCCTGTTAAACAACTCTCATCTGTAGGGTGGCATGCAGCAACAGACAGTGAGGGAGTGAAATAAATGGTTTTGCAGGTGTAAAATTCGCAAGAGGCAGTCTAGTGGGGTAATTACCAAGGAAAAATATCCCCGTCTTAAATTACCATGTCATCCTTCCCATAAAGCTGAATGTTTTCATCTTATTCACACTATTACTGTGTGTAGCAGCAGCAGCAGCAGCAGGCTATAAAAATTGTAATCTAGTAGCATTTCAGTCAGTGTAGTTTTGTGGTAAACAAAAGTGCAGGATCAAGGATAAGCCATAGGTGGCAGATTTAAGCATTTAAACACCTCAGTTGCCTTTCATTAACAGAAAGCAAATGCATGCATGTGTAAATTCTCCTTTCACTGAAGCAGTTAGCCCGGTTATTGACATAATCTAGGTAAGGCTCCATAGGCAATTGTGGTCTCGCACTTTGTCTAGAAAGGAAGAAGACGAAGAAGCAGCCCCGTGTTAGCCGCCAGCTTGTGCATCTCATTACTCCGTGGTGTCCAGGTCCTGTTGTCTTGGCTTGTTCCAGCTTGCCCTTTCTCTCAGTTGCTTTCTCTCGGGGATGAAGAGGTGAATATATTTGTGGCCTCACTGAGGTTATGTTTCATCCTCTTTGAGCCCTTCACTCATCCTGTCTAAATCTCGTGTCTTCTCCCAAGATCTTGCAGTCACGTCTGTGCCGTGACTGCCTGTGTCAGATGCTAAATGGCACTCGAATCGAGATCTTAAAACGACGGGATATTCAGTTTTCCCCCCTCAAGCAATCAGCTTTCTCTCACTCCCTGTGGTAAAAGGAGCAAAACACACATCCTTTTCAGTCCTATTGAGGTTGTTGTTTTTGGTGAGGTTTGTCACACACTCGCTTGCTTTATTTCCTACCATCCAATCTATCTTCTCTTTCCAATTTAATATGAATAGATTGTAGAATTTGAATGTGTTTTCTGAATACTATTAAATTATTGTACTCTTTTTTTTTTTTCCCCCCTCATTCTGAATGGGCTGAGGTTAATTTATCACACTGGAACTATTCTGTTGGACCTCAAATTTTTCTAATTCAATGAAATGCTGCAGACTAAATGTATGAAAAAGTTTGCTTTTTGTACATTTTTTTTGCTTCTGAGATATCTCAGCTTAATGTCTGCATCAAAAGTAACATTCATAAAGTGTACTATAAGCGATTCAGCTCTTAAACCTAAAATTGCTGTCATTGTGCTTCATTATAACGATAAAACAAATAAATAAATGCTACATCATGCCTTGGGAAATTGCGACAGTTTTTTTTTTTTTTTTTTAAAGCAGTTTAATCCTGATTGAAAGATTAACTCGATTTAAAATGTATAAAGTAACTCGGTCACTCATTATCTCTGTCTTGTTTCGGATGCGAAGAGAAAATCAAACGCTCAGTGCTACGTTGAGTCACATTGCCTGGGTTCCACATTTGTGTTCAGGATAGAGAGGAAAAAAATGTTTGAATCATATTTTTCTTGGCCTGTGAAAATATGTAGTGCAGCTGTCTGTAGTTCTCCTATTTGGATATGGTCTATTTTTATATTAGTCATGTTGGCCTGATCTGCTCAAGGTATTTTCAGACAGAGGTGTGAGGTAATAACTAGTGTGTTCAGCTCTTATCTGTCACTCCACAGGCGCACATCTCTCACAACCCCTTACCCTCCTCGCTGCCTTTAGCCCTTGTGTCTTTCCAGATTTCAGCCACTTCGATCGGAAAGCAAAATGCAAGGAACCCATCGACACGCGCACTAATCACACCAGTGTGCCTGCTCATTAGCCATGCCCTCTCAAGTCAGTTGTCCTAATAGGCATGTCCTAATGAGCTCTAATTGAGGACAGCTAATTTGCATGGCCTGAGTCATTGTCTTTCTTAAAGCGACTTATGAAACTCGTTGCTAAAACGCTGATTGGGGGGGTCTAACATGGCTTCATCATGGGCAGACTACAGGGGGCTTGTGAGGCTTTCTGAGAGCTTTGTTCCCATGCTGTGATCCCAGATTTTTGTCTTTCTTCCACGGATAGTTCTTCCCATTCCCTTTTCCGCTGGCATCAATATGCTTAGTGCAGGTTTTCACGGATGCCCCCCCCCCCCACCTTCGATCACAAACATTGTTTTAGTGACACTAACCACTTTCAAAGAAACGGCTTCAAAGCATGATTAAAACGAATCGGGGCAGCTCTGATCAAAGGTTAAAATTTGCACAGCATGACTCTCTTCACAATGCAAAGCGAGATTGCTCCATTTGAAGCGAGAGAAACAAAATCAAGACTTTCAAGCTCAGTGTAACTGAGGTATGCAGACAGTGAGTTGTTTTCCTGTGCATCACAGGAAAAGTGATGGATACTTGTGTAGCTGCAGAGGGAGGTCCTCTGAGGAATCATCCTCAGAGTGCAGCACATTTTATTTATACTAGGAGAGGATGTTGTACATTTCCTCTTAATTCCATCAGTGACACCTTATTTCCCCCCTTTTCCATACTTTTATTTATTTTTCTTATACTGGGGGATTATACAAGAAATGATTTCCCAAAGAGAAAGAGCTCAAAGAGGCACAGGCAGGTTTATTGCATTGGCTGTGGGCCATCTCATTTCTGCGGAAAAAGTAATGAAATCTCTCAAATGACCCAAGCAATTCAAATTTGTGAGACAATTTCATATGCCAGAGAAGGTACTTTTTTTGTTTTATAGGAAGTATCGCATGTTAGGACTTAAGGTGAAAAGAAAAATTAAATAAACCTTTCTCAATTGCTATCAATAACCTAATGGCTAATTTAGGTATTGCGAAACGTGGCTTTTTTATTTTCACTGATATAGTAAGTTCTCTTCTTTTTCTCTGTTTGATTTCAGGACTGCTGGCGCAAGTTTGCTCACAAACATCAGGAAGAGAGAACATGAAGCACTGGCCACTGCCAGAGCCTGGCACAGAGCAGCTGTGCCAACCTCGCCCCTGCCTGCCACTTTAGGAGCTACCCGTTTGCACCATGACGGAGAGGCATTGAGGTTAGCTCCCTGACGATCATCTCAATACCTCTCCTCCTCCCTATCCCTCAATACCCCCTGCCCCGTCCCCATCATGCTGCGCTTCTTGCCTCTCAAACTTGGCCGCCTGTACCGCTGTCTGAAGCTCCTGTTGGTGGTGGGATTGTTTGTCATCTTGTTGATGAACACCCACAACCTGTTCGCCTCCTTCCAGAAGAATGAGCTCACTGACAGACGATTCATCAACCTCAACAAGTGTCCCGCCTGCTTTGGCACCAGCTGGTGCCGCAAGTTCATGAACGGCCAGGTTTCGTTTGAGACATGGGGTCGATTGCGATTTCTAGACGTTTTCAATGTCAAGAATGTTTACTTCGCACAGTACGGCGAACCTAGAGAGGGCACTCGCCGCGTGGTGCTGAAACGGCTCGGTTCAAACCAGGAGCTGGCCGAGATAGACCAGAAAATCTGCAAGAGGGCCACAGGCAGGCCGCGTTGTGACCTCATTCAGGCAATGTACAAGACTGAATTTGCCCGGATCAACGGTGATGTTCGCCTGCTCACTCCAGAGGTGGTGGAGGGCTGGTCAGACCTTGTGCACTGCCCCTCTCAAAGACTGCTAGACCGCGTGGTCCGCAGGTACGCTGAGACCAAGGACTCAGGCAGCTTTCTGCTAAAGAACCTCAAGGACACGGAGAGAATGCAGCTGCTGATGACATTGGCATTCAACCCGGAACCACTCGTACTACAGGTACTGTTTGTTTTTTTTCCTTATCTTTTTTCAATGTTATGTGTTTACATGGTTTACAGGAACCTCTATGTGACACCATTTGAGGCTAGAAAGGGTTTTCAGAGTGGTGCATGATTCTAACAGTCTTTGAGGGAAATGTTGCATCTGGATAAATAGGTTTCTGTCAGGTGATTTGTGACAGCAGGTGTTTTCATAGTTCTTGATCAGGCATGGTTTCTGGATTACCCTCGGAGGATCAGAGCATCAGTACAAAGCAAGCTAGGGTGTTGGCCCACAAAGCCCCCAGTAAATTACAGGGTGGGAATCCTCCTTTTCCTTCCTCTTTCATAGATCTGAGAAAAGCCATTACACTCTCCCTAAACTCTAGGCTACATCAAGACTGCACGCCCACTATCTGGAGCACGAATATTCCTCAGCTTAGAATAGAGAAGGGTTTAAGAGCTGTGGCCTCCAAAAAAAATGAGACATTTTGGCTGGCGGCAATACTGCATATTTAACACTATATGTAGGGCAGTTCTGAATTATTCAAGGATGCATCTGTAAATGGTCCAAGTTGTTTTTAATTTTAACATACGTCTGTGTCCACTGGTTTCTCGTCAATTGTGGGCGACTGGAGTGGATAAATCTTCTGCTGGCTGGTACTCTTTATCTTTCACTAATCTTCCAAAATATCATTTTGGCATATATGCATGCCTGTATTTTATCATTACAGTATGAAGAAACAAGATTCCGTTGAAACTGACAACTTGAAGGAACTAATTAAACCCAGGAGATTCATGCAACTTTTGGAAGTCTTGGTGTTTAGTTTTGATGAGTATGTTATTTTTGAAACATTAGAAGAATCTTTAAGTTGACAGAGAATAGATTAGCAAATAGCACTTGTCGCCGAAATCACAAAGAAGCTTTCTAAACTTAACAAGCCTCTCTTTGACATCAGCTAAGGAGTGAAATCGTGACCCATCTCTGTTGTCATTGTGGGTGTCAAAGCAGCCATACTCTGTCATACAAGCACTTTTCCCTCTGATTTACAGGCAGCCAATCAATTTCAATTTCAATCTAGCATTGACTGTGTCTCGTGAGGGGACAGAACAACAATGGTCTTGGCCCGTGTAGACATTCAATAACTTGTGCTGACCTCCACCCCCCCCTCTGCACATAGGACCGGACACCTCCAGGCGTTTCGGAGGACAAAAGGCGAGATCAGCCTTTTAGTCTGGTCAATCTATAAAATCTGATTAGCTTTGTGTGGTCGCCGGCCCTCCCCCTTCCCTCCTTTCTCCATCTTTTTTTTTTTTCTGACTGTGTTGTCCTTCACTACTTTCCTGTCCTGCTTGTTTACGCTCCACAGATAATTCCATCAGTGTTTTTTTTTTTTTTTTTTTTTTTATGCCATTATACCACAGTTCAGAGGCTTGGTGAATCACCCCTATTCTTATCTTGCACTGACATGTCATGCACACACATTGTCCTCAGCTCTCTTCCTACCACGCTCCACGCCGCCTTTATATGTTTACAAGACCTCATGAATTGTTGATCTCATCCTGAACTTGTGACCTGAAGGCAAAGGAAGAAACTGTAGGCACCGTGTGTGCACCAGGCCAAAGGTAACAGATGGTGGGCTTGGATTGTGTGGCTGAATAGCACAAAGAAATGTGCCAGACGTCTCGGGGAGTCACGGATCCTGAGTACCTTGACTGTTCGTCAGCATCACTGAACTCAAAAGATGAGAAAAATTTGCCAAGAGACTGAGAGACCCTATACACAAGGTTGGGCCGCAGTAGACCATAAAGAATTAATAGCGTCTGTGGAGATTGAACAGGAGACTTGCTGTACAACACCTTTGCCAGAGGTTAGTGCTGCCATGTGGGGACTGGCTTTAACAAAAGATAGAGGAATGTGGCTTGAGATTTATGACATGTTATTTAAAGTAACCTGATCCTGATTTTGACAATAACTCAGCCTTCTTGTCAGGTCAAGAATGATGCTTTATTTTGCCTGGTTGTGGTTAAATACCTCTCCAGCGCGTTAGATGTGGCCACTATCACTCATTTTTTTTTAAATTTAAGTTGGCAATATTTAGTGTAAACGATTTCCTACTGTTTTTGGTCGACAGTGTTGTGGTTTAGGTTTTTTTTTCTTCCTCTCCTCTGACTTTATACAGTTAAATAATGTGAATAACATTTGTCCTGCCTGCTCAGCGAGCTGCACTCTCTTAGAAGGGCTTCTGTTTCTAGTCTTTTGAAGCCACAGGCACTAAATCGGCCCTGATTCACTATGAGAAACCAGACCTTCTTTGTCAGTGGGAAACAATCTGCTGTGTTGTTTTGGGGCTGGCCAACAATGCGTTTTCTGTGTGCTCTGTGGTACACGAGTGTGCACGCATCCACACACACCACCCCCACTTCTCTGTCACATGGAGCACAATTTGGCTTTGGGGAATGAATATTTTTGGAAGACAAAATGACGACAGCCAAACAAGAAAATCCTCGTGCAAAGAGAGGCACCTTATCCAACTTAATCAGTTTTCTCTCATCTGTGCACACCAATGCCGTTAAGTTGGCCGGGAAAGGTTTCTCTGTTACTGTGATGAATCTACTCATGTCAAGGGCTTGTCTCTTCGCCAACTAGAGGAATTACACGATGCTGTTTAATTTTGCCTCTTATTCAACAATAACTTGGTTTGCATGAGAAGTGAGTAATTTATTCTTCTCATTTCAATGACTGGAATCTTATTTGCCATCCTTGGCTTCTCTCCTCCAGCTAGATGACTCACTGGTTCATCAGGTGATGGTTGTGTTTGATGGAGTAGATCTGGCCCAGCCTTAAATTAGTTCGATTTAGCCTAGTCCTCCCTTCCAAATCATTAAGCTTGGTGAGTTTGCCAGAAGCATGTGACTGCACTCGCACCCTTTTTGGTCCTCAGCCCTGTTTTGCTCAGTGAAGCTGAGAATAGGATGTGACAGGCCTGTGGGGTTAACTCAGTCAGCGGTACACTCTTCTCCTCTAAACTCAAATCTGTGCACTTGCCACACACTTTCTCGCTCTTTCTCTTACCGTCTCTCCCCACCTTGAACAGATCCACCTCCTCATTCAGCACTTTGTCCTCACCTGATGAGGAGACGCACTCTCCAGAAGGCATGAGCCTCTCACGTAACGCTGTCCAGAACACAGACATCTGACACTGATACTAAACCAGAGAGGAGACGGAAGGAAGAGATTTATGACCTTATCTCCCATTCCCCCCAAGATTTTTTGACACGAGCATTTTAATGCAAATGTGAAAGTAAACATTCACAGCGCTCAGAGCAAACACGCTAGTAGCTTGTTAGGATTTTTTTTTTTAATAATAGGGATGCCTCTTTGGTGTGCTGTTGATTAATGAAGCTCTGCGTAATCTATTACGATGCTCAGTCACTTTGGGAAGCTTAGCCAAAATAAGCGGTGTAAATTTAGGGCGTGTCCTTTCACAAAGTGAGGTGCAGGTCGTACCTCAACTGTGACCTGCCGAGCGTTGATTTATTTTTTAATAGGAAAATAAATTTAAATGCATCAGATTAAATGAGTCATCGCTGCCTACACCAGCTATGAGTCAGTAATCTTAGAACTGTAAAATTTGAAGAAGAAAAAAACCGTGACAGTGATTTGGTGTTAAAACATGTTTTAAGAGGCCAAGAAATTATTTTTACATGCCACCTTATCTGCCACACAAAAGCAATTATTTTTACAGTTTGGTGCATAAAATATCAGTTGGAAAGTGAGAAAAAAAGAAGCTCTTTCCAGTCAGATGCAATCCAATAAAACATTCCTGCTTTTCTGAGACTTTGTAAGAGCGTATAGGCAGTGTGGGGTAGTGTTAGATTGCAAAATACCAAGAAGTATTCCACAGTGGTCCAATCTATTTTTTTTTTTTTTAAGCTGGTAGGAAACTATTACTTTTTCAAACTGTGAACGGCTCATAAAAGTTCTACAGTAATAAAGAAAACTGTCTTGTTCTGCCCATATATTCGTGTTTTGGCAAAAATGCCCAGAATATGAGCATATATATATATATATATATATATATATATATATAATAATTTTTTTGTGCAGGAAAAACCGTGCAATCTTATTGGTCTGGTTTTCTGGGTCATGCCTCTTTACAAAGAGGATCAAAACCTGTTTTGTTTTTCGTTTTATTTATTTCTTTTCATTTAATCACACACGCTGCATGCTATCCCGGCTTAAGTGAGAGCCTTCTGTCTCTTAAGGCCGGCTCAGTGGCTGAGGTCCACCAGTAAATACTATTTAAGTTGCTAGTCTGTGATTAGTACCTTTGTTTTTGGGTCTGGGGGGATTGCGACGCTCTTAGCACATAAGAGAGGAGGTTGTGTACGCCGCTTAACCCTGCTTCAAGTGCTCCCAAACCCCCTTTCATTATTCTTATAGGCCTTTGTATACAGACTGAATCCTGTTAGGATAAGACAGGGAGTTATCTGGGCCCTACTCCCCTCTTTTGGCTGCCCTCGCTGGATGGAGGCCCTGGTGGAAAGGGGAGAAGAGAAGGAGGAGAGGAGCGAAGGGTTTGTGTGAGTGTGTGTGTTGTACAAGCCAGAGCCTTGTGGTGTTTTCTCCCATTTGAATGAGCCAGACTGCTTGTGTTACCATAATCCTTTCTCTCTTTCTCCCTCTCTCCAAACACACACACACATATCCACACACATGCCTGACAGCTGTGTTTGGTTAGGTAAATGCCTGTGGCTAGTTCTCTCTTCCCCCCCCCCATTCCACCCACCAGCTCCTTTTTTAGATTTGTCCCTCAACACCCCCCCCAAGCTTCCTACTGTTACAGCGTGCACCCCGACCTACCTTATGCACAGCACTGCAGTGCAAGAGGGTCGTTCACAACTCTCGCTGGGCCCCTTAAGATGGCCAATATGGATCGGTAACAAGCAGCTCTTTACTGTGCTTTTTCCCCTGGAGAGCCTAGGGCCTAATGTTAGAGCAAGAATATGCTTTTTAGCACGTCAGCTTGCCTGCAGTAATAAAACTGCCCACTGCATTAAAGCATCAGGCACCTGGTTCATGTCAGAGGAATTATGAGAGGTCAGGGGTATGCTGAAGCATCTTCAAGTTTTTAGCATATACACTCTTGCTTGTGCTTAAGCACCTTCCTTTAATCAAGCTTCTCACTGGATGTTAAGGGTCATATGCTGCCCCTTTTATTAAGTCTTTGCCAGCCTATGAGAGAGTAAATTGCTTCTGGTAGAGGAAGTCCTCTCTGTGCATCCTCTCTTTTGGAGAGGTTAGAGTGCAGGGTCAGTGACAGCAGTCTCTCTGCTCACTATGCCACCCGGCTGCCCTTAGATAATTGGCGCCTGCTCTGAAATATACAACCCTTGATGTAGGCCTCAAACCCACGCCCTTAGGTCTGAGGCCAAGTTTCACTTGGGTTCCTCCTCAGCTGTGTGGGCGGCAATACCACCTAGACTGAGTCAACACCACTGCCTATGACTTAATACATTCCTCGTCTTCCAGTGGAGGGGATTTATGAGGTGGCTCTGTGTGCAGTGGCTCAGGTTCAGGTCAGCAAAGGGTTTCAGCTATCAGCTAGCGGCTGAGTGTGTACCAGCAACCCCAAGCTGCACTGTCCTTTGCTCCCATTCCTCATCCTGCTGTCATTCTCTCTCTCTCTCTCTCTCTCTCTCTCTCTCTCTCTCTCTCTCTCCAGAGCAGAGACCTGCAGAACGCAAAGACCTAGCTAACCCATTTCTATCAATGCTCAACAGAGCTTCCTAAATCATGTGCATGCTCTTTACTTCTGTGCTGCACAGGCAAACTGTATATGATCGAATCAATCTGTCTGCCTGGCCTCTTGGTTTAGATTTCTCATCCGACACAGTTGTGTTTTTCATCTGAACTTTGTGCTTTGGTGAACTCCGACTTGTCACACTCTCCTAGCAGTTCTTTCAGTATCTTCATTCAGCAATTTCCCTGTTTCCCAACACTGCTGCTAATAATACTCTAACACTGCAGTCTCACCTGGATAAAGAAAGAGGCAAGGCCTATTCTAAATTCACACGTACACTTACAGTTTCAGTCTCTCACTACTGTTGATTTTCCTTTGCTGACAGGCACACATACACCTCAGTTTGGTGCTCTGACTAGGCAGTTCCAAACTTGGATGTCTAGAACAGACAGAATCATCGCCATGTATTGCAGGTTTTGGGGGTGGAACAAAGAGAGAGAAGGGGGAAAAGCAGGGTTAGCAGCAGGAGACAAGCAGGATGGAGAAGAAAGAAGCAGTGCCATGTGTGCCAGGATGAGGAGTTAAGGCTGACTCCCCTGTGGGGTCTGAGTTCTCACTGCGGACTAACCGACTGGATTTTAAACTTGAATGGCCAGCAAAATGCCAGACGGGGCTCACCACACTTCCTCCAGACACAAGGTCAACAGGAGAGCTGCACAGAAAAGCAACGTGTTTTTTTTTTTGTTTTTTTCTCCCAAGTACAGCTTGGCAGCCACTGCCTTCCAGCCTCGCGGAGCAGATGTGACTGCTTCTTAATGCTAAGCCCCTTTGATAAACTGGCTGAATAATATTCATTTTGCAACATCAGGGTTGAGCTTTTTTTTTTTTCTTTTTTGTGGGGGTTTTTTGCTGTTATTTTGTCTCATTGAATGCGTCTATCTGCTACGCTTCCTCAGCTTCACCGTTTGATCCCTGGACTCTTGACGAGTCCTGTCCCAGCTTGTTTGCTATGAAGCGGTGGGGTTTTGTTGAGGACAGAAAATTTTGAGAATTTACACCACACCCTGCTCAGGGCTTTAACAAGCTGCGCACATGAAGCACTTCAGTGGCAAACTACTAATTTCCTCTTTTTTGCCATCAGTAGTTGTGGTTGCAAGACGAAAGGAGCTGCTTCCTTTTAAACCTTGCATTCATAAGCACAGCTCTGTGCCCACCATATATGTGTGTGTGCTTGTTTGATTGATTGACCAGTATTCTTTGCTAGCTAGCCAAGGCAATATCTTGGGAGGCACTCATGTTTACTCGGCCTCTGAATAGAGGTTGTTATCAGCCCTGGTCACGTTGCATGTTCTCATTCATATGCACTCGGATACAGTTTCACATAGACACATAGGCTCACGTGCACACACAAACAAGGAGCTTCTTTCGAACCCTCGCACACACGCCCACGCCCTCCCCCCAGTGGCCCAGTAGAAGGGCATGCCTTTGTCAGCAGATGTCAGGACGCAGGTGTGTGTTCCTGTGCCTCTCGCTCCATTCGTTTCATCCCCTTCTCCAGAGGCTGCCCATTTGTCTGTGGCCCTGTTTCATTTCAGCCCACTCCAGTCTCCCCCAAGAGGACGCCACTGTGTCTGTTGCATTACAGAGACGGCAGTGAGAGTACAAACACACACCCCTTCTTGTCCCCATTTCAATGCTACTGTAGTGCACCGGCACAACCTTAAAGATTAGATTAGTCAGGCTTGGGCCTAGAAGTCGCTGTGAGGTCGTCTTTAATGAGAAGATTCTGTTTTGGTCTCTTTTCCACCCTCGCTTTCATTGTCTTCTGAAGGAGGCTCATTATTTCTGTAACGCTGCAAAAAAAATTTGAGGAAAAAAAATCGTGTGGTGGGGGGAAAAAGTAGCATTTGCCGCCATGTTTTATAAGTTCAAGGTTTTGCTAAGCAGGAGATAAAAGCTTTTTATCCAGTGACAGGAACAAGAAGTGATAAGACTTTTAAAGCAGTAAAAGTTGCTGGGATGTGTCATTGGCACTTTTGCACCCTCAGCATTTTTCAATAGCGTAACATGATTGGAAGACGACTGGTAAAATTCACTACCTGTGCAGTTGGCACACACACACACACACACACACACACACAGTACCTCCTAGGTCTGCTCAGAGATACTGCAGTGGATGTAATATTAGGCTGGGCTTTCCAATTTATCCCCCCCACCCTCAATGCCTCATTGCGGACGTTAATGACTTCTGCCGAGTAACCGTTTAAAGAGCGCTAAGGGAGAATGATTGGTGGGACACGTGGAGTATTTATCAGCCTCTGCAATAGGTGAGTTTGAATCTTAAAGCTCAGGTGCCCACTTTGAGGTGCCAGCCTACACCGTTCAGTAGTTCTCACCTTTAGACTTATTGCATATAAACCTTAAATATAGGAAGCTCGTAAAAATGGCACCAAGGTGTGAGTTGTTAAGACTCTAGTAATTGACGCAGCGCAGTGAGCCCATCATCGTGGTGAATGAGCGACATCTATGTTAAGAACTCCGGACGAAGGCCAGACAGACAAGAAGGCGTTCTCATAACAGCCATTGACAGTGTCTGAAAGTAGCCTTAGGGCATTCATCCTTCTCCTCCCTCCCATCAGCCATCCCCCCATCTGCCGTCGCTCTACTTTTGCTCCTATTCAGGGCTGCAACCTGACAACAAAGAGAGAGATGTGTTTAGCAGGCAGGTCTTTGCTGGTTTATTCCTCCTGTCTACTGGAGCGGAGAAGTGAAAGACACTCTGTTTGCCTCTTCTGTTTGCCGTCTCCATCGCATTCTCTCTCGTCTCCTCTCTAGCTCCCTGCCTGCCCCCGCCACCCCTTCCTCACATCTAGCCATCCGCCCCGCAGGGGTGAGAGAGGGAAGCTGGTGTTTTACAAAGCAGGTTTAGCCGTAACATTGGACAATCTAAGTTTTGTCAACAAGAGCAAGAGCCGCTTAGATTTGCAGCGACATAAAGCGATCTGAGGTTTGAATTTGGGTCAGAGGGAGGCGGGCCTAATAAGGATGTACCACTAACTGATCCAGCTTCGATTTAATCGCTCTATAGCAACTTCAGAAATTAGAAAGCCATTTTAGATATTTAGCTTAAGTCTGTAATCCTAAAATCCCATATGTAGGAATGCCCATTGGCAAGCAGTGTGTCATTGGTCTGGGATTGTCTCCGTTCCAGCTAGTGTTTGGGTGTGCAGTCATCCCACCGCTATCCTTTGTTTCTTTACATCTGCTGACATCTACTTCCGCAGAGCCCTCTTCCTGTCAAGTTTGTATCAGAAAATGTGGAAGAAAAGAGTGTTAAGGCGAGAGTTTTTGGAGAAGTTTGGTTGAGTCATTGCCAAGTCTAACGGTGGCAAGTAAAGACAGACAGACAGGCTGCAGGAAGCAAGTAGTGCTTCCTGGACAGACTTTTGTCTGGCCAGCAATTGATTGGGTCACCTCAGGGAAATGGGCTCCACAAACGCTGCATGCAACTTATCACTGTCCTCCCCTCGACCAGGTGGATTTCTTAAAACTGATGGGAACAAGAGATACGCCTGAGGTTTTACAGCTCTGAAGAAGACTGTGATGGACTGTGAAAGTTTTTCTGTGTAGATTTCTGGGGTTGTGAATCACTATATAAACATCTTGATTTTCTTTTTTGTCCTTAAGATTATTCCAAGGTTGATCCATTCAAGGGCCCCTTGTAAGACATTCCTATCCTTTTTTTGCAGAATTGTGTTCAGTTTGTTGCACAGTGTAGGTTGAGGATTGCTTGAGATGAAATGCCTAAACCACAATAATTGTTGCACAAGTGAACCTGCAAATTGCTGCATGGTCACCAGTTCACTGAGCAATGGATTCTTTGTCACATGCACCACCGCCCCCCCACTCCCAAAGTCTTAATGTGGCAGAGGTCCAGCTGTTTTTCACATACAGCAGCTTCATGGCCCACAGGGGGTTAAAATGTATGTCTTTAAATAATTTGTATTTCATTAAAGTTTAAAGGGAGTTAGGGCAACCATGCATATTTAACTTCCACCCTCTTGACAGAAATTGAAGGCTGGTAAAGTATTGAATTACCATGAGTGTAAAGTGATACGCAACAGTCATAACGGTTCACACTTTACCTGCAGCGTCATCTTGCGCTCTGCCATACCTCTAAAGTGATTGGGTTTCAGAGGGGAGGGCTACAGAGGCTGCTGTGAAACATGTGTGCTCCCGATTCTCTGTCTGTCTGCATGGCGGCTGCCTGCCAAAAACAGCAGCCTCCGAGAGATTTGTTACATAGGAATTGTGGGCTGTCATTAAGCTAGCATATGGCCAGGTGTTTACTAGAAAAGATGGAGCCCTGTGGCAGGGGGGTTTATTGTAAAAGATCGGAGCTTATCACTCGCTGCAAAAGTCGTGCGTCTGCAAAAATGGGCATTTCATTCTATTATTTTCTTCTAATTTGTCCATTGTGACAGCCCATGGCAATGAAATGGACCTGGAGAGGAGAAATGGATGGAGGGAAAAGTGTGAGACACTTGAGCACATTGAGAGATGGAAGCAGTAATGAGACATACAGAATCCAGTCCCTTAGCAGCCTGGAACGTTTGCCAAATGCAGCTGCTTCTCGCCCAACTCATTTAAGTTCCACGTACATGTGTATGTGTGTGTTTGCCTGCATTAGTGTGTGTCTGCCTCTACAGACGTCACCGCTTGATTTTGAGTGATTGCAGACGATGGTGCATGCGTGCTTGTTTTTGTTCGACCTCAGTAAAGGAGAATAATCTGAGTGAGATGCGGGTATTGTGCAGCATTAGTGATGCAACTTCTTGCTATCAGGTTTACCTTGTTGTTAATGTTATTCCGTTTTAACCTGTAACGCACTGAGATTTCTTGTCAGCATGCCCAAAACTGCATTAACCCGGTTAGAACAACAACATGCAGCAGTTTAACTCGCCCCGCTGCTGCATCACAACACATAAGGCTTTCCTGCTAACTGCTGCTACCACAAATCACCTCCCATCAGTTCTCTGGAATCACTGAGTATAGCAGCGTACATCAGCTCATAGCTGTAGGGCTTTAACACAAACTGGCTCTTTGCTTTTATTAATTTTAATCCGTTATACCCAGTGCTGGCTCTGTTTCACGTGATCCTTTGGCAGTATTTCAGCTGTTGTGCTTAGAATTGTGGATCAAAAATTACCTAAGGCAGCACACAGCATCTTTGTTTGGTGTCTGGGATTTTTTTTTCTTTCTCTGCATTGAGAAACAGATTTCTGTGCAAGTTAAACAAATATTATCTGACATTGTGAAGGTTCTTGCAATTCGTGTCTTAGCCTTTGCTTTTCAAAGCCAATGGGGTATTTCTGTTTTTCTTTCGGCCAACTCTGCATTACACAGCCTGACTTCTTCTATCTGTTACTCTAAATCAACTGTGTTTTCCATTCTCATTTGTTTTGCCTTCCCAGAGCTTTCCGTCAGACGAAGGGTGGCCATTCGCCAAGTACCTGGGAGCGTGTGGGCGCGTGGTTGCCGTCAACTATGTGGGCGAGGAGCTGTGGAGCTTCTACAACGCGCCGTGGGAAAAGAGGGTAGATTTAGCGCGCCAGCTGATGGACATTGCCGAGCAACTCACCAACAATGACTTTGAGTTTGCCCTCTACCTGCTCGACGTCAGCTTTGATAACTTTGCGGTCGGCCCACGTGATGGAAAAGTCATCGTTGTTGACGCTGAGAACGTTCTTGTGGCAGACAAAAGGCTGATCAAGCAGAGTAAGTGGCATTGTCCGTCAATTCCTGAATGCATATGTGCACGGTGTGTGTGGGTGTATGTCCACATGTCTGAGTACTGTCTAGTACAGCTTTTTTCCCCGCAGTTGCCATGACAATGCCTCATTGTTCATGAACATGTATGTGTATCACACCTTTTGAAAATTACTCCCTAGTAAGAAGAAAATAGTTGCTCATTTTTACTGTACGATATCTACATTAATAAGACAAGTTGAAGCTCAAATTATGGGCCTGTCATTGATGGTTCTCTGAAACTATAAAAAGTCTGCAATAACGAGTAACTTTATTAACTACTCGTGCAGTGGTGGTGCCTCCTTTCTGTAAGCCACGGTTATTCAAATACTGACCACTGTTTGGGTTTTCTTGAAACTACAGCGCTTGATGTCAGAACTATAACTGCCGACTGTAGCTCATGAGGCGGTGATGAAGGTTTGAGGAAAAGGCCTCAAGGGACAGACGGCTATGGGCAAATTTGCACATGCTCGAAGCCTCCTCTCTTCTAAGAATATACTCCTCCAGCACCCTTTCTGCCTCTAAAACGCACGTCCCCATCAAAGCGAAGATCGTTCGGATAACGAGCCATCTCCACTGCCCTAGTTTTTTTTTTTCTCTTTTGCCTCTCAGAATAAACCTCATAACAAGGACAGAGAAAGCTATACATCACACACTTGGTGTAGCAGCTTCCTACCCTTCAGTCCCGCTTCCAGGGCCCACTTCAGAGAAAGGGACGACCACCCAGTCAGGCTCTTAGATTTGTCCCTTCCTGCAGAAATCCTATTAAAGTGATAAACTGTTGTGTCGCTAGGTGTTGAGCCTCCACCGTTGCGCCTTATGACGGAAATGAACAATTGTCCGAGTGTGGGTGTGCGAGGGAGCGTGTGCGTGTACTTTTATAGTTGGACGGGAAATATTGTGATGAATTTATCCCGAGATAAAGTGCCGCTTCGCCAAATTACAAGATCTGACACCAGAGAACCGCAAATAGATGTGCAACATGCCAAGGTGCTCCAACATGCCCTGTGGTTTTGGGTTTTTTCCCCCCTTGAATTCGTGCTTCATTTTCGGTGCGATTATGCCGGCGCGTGTATGCGCCGTGCTCGAAAGTGTGTGTATTTACCTTATTGCTAAAAGCTGCAATTTTCCACCCTGTCACAGAAGCCTTTTGCAAGTCCCGAAGCACAATCACGGTTGAGACTCTCTTTGTCTGCCCGACACATTTAGAGCTTGACAACTCAAGCTGCTTACCCTGGCCATTCAGAGTTTAAGCCTCAAGTTTATTTGCTTCTTGCGCGTTTGTGTGCCTGGATCTGTTTGTGTGTGCGCCAAGTGCTGGGACGCAGCGGGAAAAAGAGGGATGATGGCGGTAATGAGTATTACGAGGTCATGGCCGTGTGTTGGACAGCAGTAGGAAATAGGCATGGTTACTTCCCCAGGCTTCACAAACGGAGAATCCAATCCCTGCAATTAGAGGCCCGAGATTGAAAGCGAGCTAAAGTGTGTGATGCGAATCTCATCAGTCTTAACTGAGGCCAATTGATTTGCAAATCAAACGCGCAGAAAGCCGCGCGCCGTTCCACCCTCTCGTTAGGAGCATCCATATTGATGCAATGGGTTTCGGCGAGATAAAACGCATGCCATGTTCAGGTTGTGCCGTGCGCTGTGTTTGCACAGTCCAGTGGTGCGAAAGGAGCCATTCCCCATCATTGAGTTTATAGCATTTGAGGATGGTTTCACCCCCAGTGGTTTTTGGAAACACATGCTGTATAATGTAACACACACACACTTCACTCACTCTCATTCTCCTCGCTCGCCGACACCATCGCTGCTCGCCAGCTTCCACAAACACACACGCATGCAACAGCACTTGAAACACACACACACAGTTCTCTTTCTCTCACTTTCAGTAGGGGTCTCTAACACAGACATGCATTGTTAAAACCGGCTCGTACTCTTGAATGCCACTAGTAAGGCCACGCTAACAAGCATTTCAGGCCCAGCGTCCCTTCCCAGTGTAGCCTTGTGAAGGCAGAGGAGTGAGGAGAATGTATACAAGTCCGACCTGAGCTCCTTAACATGGAAGGTACCAGATACACAGGAGATGAGTGAGGCTAGGCAACCTACCTCGTCTGCTGCTCTCCACTCATTTGAATTGGAAATGATTTTGTTTGCTTTGGAAATGTTCTAGCTTTGTTACACTCGGGCCTACAGGAAGAGAGGAGCTTCAGGGTTTGAGGTGCCAGCAAGTAGACCTCATGCTTCTTTCTAGCCTTTAGTTGAATCTCAGAATCCTTTTTATGTTGTGGTTGTGCTCATCTTCCGTGCGTGCGTGTGTGTGTGTGTGTGTGTGTACTTGTTTCTGCTATACCTGACTATTTGCTATAAAGGTGGGGACTTGTCTTACGGTGGGGACCTAAAATGAGGTCCCCACGGGTGGCAACACCGTTTTCTTGGCCATATTGTTGTTAATAAAAAATGTAAAAGTGCAGAAACGTTTGTTTAGGGTTAGGCATTGATTTGGTGATGTTAAGGTAAGGGTTAGGAGTTAGATATGAATGGGAGTCAATGGTAAGTCCCCACCGGTATAGAAAAACAAACGTGTGTGTGAGAACGGGACACTCTCCTGATGCCACCTGTCAATCAGTGCTAAGGTGTGATGCATGGCCAGTGCAGAAACATTAATTGCTTTCACCTCACCTTGCTGCTTTTGCGCATACGTCTTTCTGTGTGTGGGTGCGCGCTTGTGGCATGCATACACGGGCAGATCCATCTTCATCACCCACACTGATTGAGGTTGATGTGCCCCTCCTCTTCGGGGGGCCACAGGGGCCCCTTGCTAACAGGGCAGCACTGGATGTTTGATTGAGTTGTTCTGATGAGCCAGAGGAGAAGTGCATTACAACACTGATACACTGATTATGTGTTTGCATCCTCTGGGTCCGCCCCCCCCTCCCGACAATGTTATTGATCTGCTTTTTAATGCACAAACCAATAGCTCTCTCATCATTCCAGGTTATTTTCTTGGCTCCCTGCTTTCCCAGGCACAATCCTCTAAAGAGAAAAAAAGCAATGTGAAATGAGGTGGAGAAAGAATTTTATTTGCTCAATAAATCTGGAAAGTGGTTCATTTCTGTCAAATGAAACCGTCAATGAGCTGTTTGGCTTTGTGCTTTGAAAAAGTATTTCCTCTGAGTTCCCGCGGGATGTCAAAAGTGGCACCTTGGTTTGTGTCACCTTCTGCTAAGGTTGAATTCTCGCGGAATAATTTGCACAAACTGTTAAATAGTCATTCTTCACGGCTGAAATGTCATCACTTAAGCTTTGTATTTCTGATGTGTTATTTTCTATATTTTAAAAACTGTTATCTTAAAGAGAAATGCTCTTCATAGATGAGGAGAGAAGCCATCAAGAGCTTCCAAGATAGCCGCAGGGAGGCTCAGCGGTAAAAGCACATGCCACGTTAATGAAGTGACTCTGGATTCCTGTCTTGTTGGACCACTGTTGTGTAACATGCCCTGCATTTCATGTCTATATTGCCACTGTCATGGTCAATAAAGACATGAATGCGAAAAGATTAAAAAAACCTAGATGCAAATATATATAAATGCATGTTGCTCATTGAAATGTCTGTTTTATGACTACATGACCTACATATCCAGGTCTCATATTTGAAAGTAATATAAGGACCCCATAACTATTTATATTGACTCTTTTTCATGATTAGTATGTTTTAATAGCAGTCTATTAATTTAGCTGTTTCTCTGTCCCCCTGCAGACAAGCCAGAAAGCTACGACGTGTGGTATGAGAGCCGTTTTGAGGAGTGTGACAGGGAGGCCTGCCTGTCTTTCTCCAAGGACTCCCTTTGTTCCAGGGTCACTGTGGACCACAACTACTATGCCGTGTGCCAGAACCTGCTGTCACGGTACGCTACATGGCGGGGCACCACTGGAGGCCTCCTCCATGACCCGCCCACCCACATAGCCAAAGATGGACAACTCGAGGCTCTGTTGGACGAGTGCACCAGACCTAAAAAGCGCTACGGTCGCTTCCAAGCGGCCAAAGAACTGCGTGAATACCTCACACAGCTAGCTGCCGCTTCCTCCTCTGCCACGGCCAGGTAATGAATGGAGTCGGCGTTAGCCTGACGCACTGAGAGACTGCAATCTGTACTCTTTATCTCTGGACTCTAGAGATCCTGGTTCTTGTACATGATGTCATTTGTTCCCCTTTGTGCGCTGGAGCAGGAAGGTGTTAGGTCTTGCATCAGGAAATGTAAGAATCAAACTTCAAAGCAGATTTGTTAAAGCTCTAGCTTTTACCCGACTTTGCTCCCGTGTGAAAGAGGAGTGTGGCGCTACAAAATTCTGGTTAGGACCAGGATAGAGAAGGGGATAGAGGAAACCTCTCCCCTCCCATGGTGGGCTGCCATCTCTGGGGGGAGATAAGAAAGGGCTCTGGTAAACGCATCCTTCACTGGACCCAGGCTAACGCAAACCAGAGCGTCCAAGTAACAGCAGCAGCAACGTCACGCAGCCCTGACCACATCCATCCTCCTGTTCTCACCTCAATCCATCAGATCTGTTGTGTTTTATGACATTGAAACTTAACAGCTGTTTCATTTTGCCCCCCCCCCCCCCCCCCCCCCCCCCCCCCCCGGCAATATCTTGTTTTTTGTGTTTTCTTTTCAGGGCTGAACTTATGTCGATTGGCGCGTTTACATTTTTTGCTGTGCCATGGCTCCCCCCCCCAGGTAGCACTGCTGCAGGGAAGGTGGAGGTAGCATGAATCTCCCACTGTCAGACAGCAGGGAAGGCCGAGCTACAGCAGGTGGAGGGGAGAGGCAGGGGGATGGGGGTTTGGATTTAATTCAAGAGAAAAAGAAAACCCTTGACAGCTATATAAGTATAATTTCCTGCTACTCCACTCAATCACTCGATTTCCAGGTTCCAGAATTGTGGCAATCATCATTTTTTTGTTTCTTTTTTCCCTTTTATTAGGAACCAGAGAGAGTAAGACAGCTGCAGATGGGAAATAGAAGGCGATATTTGGACAGCGGTAGTCCCTTGATGCAGATGTGCCTATACCAAAGAGGCTATTTGTAATTTTGAGAACAGCGAGCAGTACAAAGACAGCACCTCTCCCTCCAGTTGTTCCCACTAGATCTATCCAAAAGAACCGTACACAATCTTATGAGCTTTCTGGCCTGCATACTGATTTTGCCTCTCCTAGAAACCAAATCCAGAGGTATCTAAGACAGAAATTGGCTCTGCCTAATGTCAGACTTGTTTTTCTTCAACAAGCTGGAAAACTTTTGACTAAAAAGAAAATGAATCGATTCTTAAGAGTTCTAGAAAACATCGTAAAATTGTATATTAGTGGCCTCCAGTGCCAGATTCTCTTTAAATGTCTAATTGATGAATGAATCCTATTGTCAGATCGATCCCACTTGAATTGAGTGCAATAAGCTCGGTCAAGTCAACAGTATTAAACGGAATAAAGAGATCCTAAATTACTTTCTTGCTTCACAACCGGCGTCTGACCTGCACTTTTAAATTTTGCAGGCGAGAAATTTCTGTTGAATATTTAAACGCTCAGCACCACTTAGAGGTTGGGTTGATTTTACACTCAGCGGACCAACAAATTAAAGCATCATCACAAATATAGGCTCATTTGGTAATGGATTATGAGAGATCTTACTTAAATGAGAAAAAAAAAAAAAAAAATCCTGTCTCTGGCTCCATGTTTTGTACGTCAACCGTTTTGATGTTGTAAATCAGATGCTCAATGCCCAGTGGAGTGTTGTGTAGCACAGCCAATAGACAGGCCAATAATCAACCTAATATGAGCTACTCCATCTGCGGGGAAACTAGAAAGCACAGCAGTTGCTTTTTTGGCCTTCTGCAAGACCGGGAGAGCTGATGCGACCATTGCCAGTAAGGAAAAGCAATAAAGACGAGTTTGGCTAATGGATTTTTGATTTCAAACCCCGCCTCCTTCCCTCCCTTTGTTGTGTTAAATATTTCTGTTTCCCTAGTCTGGAGGATGGTCAACCTGGAGGGATTTGTTCATGCGTAACTGTCCACTTTTGTACTGTATTTTTTTCTTTTGAGTATTATATCAGCATTGTCTGATTTTTCCTGTGCCTTTCATTCAAAAGTTGTATTTACAACTTTTAGTGGGTTTAAATATTAAAATAAATGAAGATCTATATATATAGATATATATATACACTTACGCTCTGTGTGGACTCTTCTTGATTCTGTCCTAATCTTCTTTTTATTATGTTCTTTGTAAGTTGCTGCCGATGTGGCTCCAGTTCATATTGCCTTTAAAATTTGAGTCTCTGTGGCTCAGCTGGATGTCAGTGTTTGCCAATCCCTTTTCCTTTTTTCTCATTCCTCCTTCTCGGTTTTGATCTTCCATATCTTCATCTTTCCTCTAATTTGGATCCTAGCCTGAGATCTCTTTGTTGTGCTCTCCACTCAACTAAGATGCAGGCCCTTCTCTTTTATCCATATTTGGGGAGATTGTTTTTGAAATATTTTTCTTTTACTGTGGCTGTGTGGATCTTTACAAGGATGTTAGATTAAATTTTTAAAAAAATCCAGCTAGTCGGGGGGTGCCTTACTTAGAGAATCACAAGACAAACACTATTGTTTGCTCGCACACATGCAAAAATAGTCATCGCTGCTTGGAGTTTATTTTTTTTATCCCAACTCTTTCCTACTCATTGTATTTGTGTGTGGAGTGCGGTCTTGGCTAATTCAATAGCTCTTCTGTGTCTCTCTGACTGTCTCGAGCCAACTCATGCTCGGAGCATAAAAGCCTGTGGTGGAACAAAGTAGCGCTCAAGCCAGAACCAAAATTAGAAGCTACATGACTGACACTCTTTGCCACTCTTCCTCCTGTTTTTTTTTTTTTTTTTCCCCCTCCTCTGTCTCTCCGTGGTCATTTCTCCACCTCTTCCCTTCTCCTCTGTAATTGTGCTTCTCTTTGACACACCCACTGGTTTGTGTGGAGAGTTGATGTCACACTCATTGTGGTGAAGTGCTGTTTAGCCCTGTGTGCTGTAGCTACACTTAGCTCGGCTGATGAATGGCTCCAGGGGTTGGCTGGCTATAAGAAAACACCACAGAAAATGAATGGGGCACCGGGCGCTCTGCTGCCGCCCTCTGAGTTTAAATAAACATGAGGCCATTTCAAGGTGCAGTCACTGGGGATTTTATACTTTGGACATAAAGAGGAAGAAGGTGGGGATGGGAAAAAAACTAAACAAACAATACGATTGTGGAGGAAAATCATGTGGAAACTTTCAACTACAGCAAATACAACCCCAGATGCTCGCCCACTGCATTATCCAATTTGCTGCCAGTAAGTTTGCTTCCATAAATTGCCATCCGAGTTTGTCGAAGTTAAAATGAAAGGCAAGAGCGGGTTATTTTTGCATTTTTGTGTTTTGCAGCTTTGCAGACACTACCCAAAGGGAGCATATAATTATAATTCATCTGCTGGTGGTGGAGAGGATAGGTAGCATTACAAACAGGTAGGAAATAAACGAGCTGTCTGTCATGTGACTACCTTTGCCATATCAGCAGTGCTCTCTGCAAATCCAAAGCATTTTGAAATCCACCCCCAAATTCCAGCTTATCAGCATGGGGGGGAAGTCTGAAAGGCAGAGGTGGAAAAGTATTGTACTGTGTTCAGCAGTCATATTATCTAAATCTCTACATGACTTTAGCCTCGCCTGTCATATTCCAAACCTGGCAAACTGCTGATATCTTATTCAGGTCATAAACTGAAAGGAGAGGAGGGGAGAGTGAAAGAACCGCCATATGTTTGATTACAGCAACAAAAGAGGATGAAAAATGAGCGACGACAAAAAAGGGAAAAGTTTCTTGGTTGCTGTTGCTCGGCTAACGTGATGTAAAGTCTATTTCATGCTCTGGCAAGCTGCAGGGGAGAGGCAGCCATTTTTAGAAACCAGAATGACCCATATATTTTTAGAGGGGGCGGTGGGTTTGGTCAGCGTTAAGGTTGGGTTATGAATAACAACGCGTCAAGCTGTGTCGGGGCAGCGCTCGCCGGCATGCACGTGGCCCGTTGTTTTGGGGGGCTTTTCCGGGTTTGGCTGGGGCTCAGGAGAGCGCTCTGAAGAACCTTTGTGAGCGCCTCCTGGAAAATCATCACTAATGCAACGCAGGAGTTGCTAGAAGCGATGTTCCTGTCAGGCTGCTAACATTCCTTCAACATGGTTATGTCACTCTCACATCTATTATGCCTCATTTAGATAGCGCTCTGGTTCCAGGGCTTTTTTCTGCTTTTTTTTCCCCCCCTGCTGTCGTATGCTTCAGCCAAACACAAAAAATATCCATGGCAGAAGTTATTCGTTGTTTGAAAATACAGCTCCAGCACGCTTGACAAGGACCAAAAGGAGGCATGATGGGAGTCAGCTTGTTCAGTAAGTTAATCTGGCTTTAGTTTGATTTCCTGTTTCTGCAGAGTTTGACATCAGCGGCATTTCAAGACAGAATGTGACAACATTCTTGCCATTAAAGGCCAACAGTATCCAGAGGAGGCTATAGCTCTTAAACAAACCTTGTTCATGCCTCCACATGGTATTTGTCATATGTTGGGAGTCAAAAGTCAAAGTCAAGACTGAACATTTGAAGCTACAGTGAACCGATGACAGTCTCAAAGACACCGATTCAGACTTCTGGGGTTTCATATGTACCAAATCCAAAGAACCAACTGTCATCTTGTGGGTTTTGGCTTTCTGTATCATTTGTCTTCTTTAAAATCACATCCTGTGGCTTAAACTGTTCCATCCAAACTATTTTGAGGTAAGAAGGTGTTATTTCCATTTTAAAAAATATAAAATATGTCATTTTGAGTCACAGAGATGAGTTTTTAGGGGGTAAATCAATGACCACACAGAAACGTTTAGCAATTCCCCTTGAAAGTGCAGCTGAGAATCACCTCTCGCTTTACTGAGTCAGCCAGCTATCAGCAAAAGTTTTGTTCGGATTTTGATGACAGTGATGTATATGTACACCGTGCTGCATTGCCTCCACTTTTCACTTCACTTTCTGACCTTCTAAATTAAAGAAAAATGACTTTCATTTTCAGTTAATCACATTTGCCAAGTGCATTATATTTGGGTGAATGTTAATTAACAGTATGGCAGCTACTGAAGCGGTCTCACAATCAGCAGTCTGATGTGGAAGGTTTTACAACCAACACGAGGCAACTGACAAATCTCCACAGAGAACGAGTCGGGTACACAAAACAGAGACGGGAGGAAAAAAATGCAAAATTACTCAATTTGTCAAAGAGAACTGAACAGAAAATCATTACAACACAGACTGACTGAGACCAAAGAGGAACAACGGCCACATGTTGAAACTAGGCAACAGAGATGTTACAAAAGCTGCATGCACGTGGCACAGTGTCGCAGCTATGTTTAAATTGCGATCTTGTTGCTTTAAAGTTAAAATTCTTTGTTTTCGCATGACTTATTTTATGCGCCGGGGCAAGAATGCTCCGTGAACTAAAATCTTACAGAATCACGGCAAACATGACCCCTCCTGTGTGTTTACTTCTAAACTGTCCTCCCATGCTTTTATTGCGTCGTCCCCTATGTTTTTTCTGACTGTGGAAAAGGTTCAAACTACCCATTTCTCTCCCGAAAAGGTTCCTTCAGCCTAAACGCACACACGTATGAACCAAACGGAGGCAGGCTGTGACTCCCTGTCCCAGCTATTGGGGGAGAGGTCAGTGTCGCTATCAGGGCGGCTTATCCAGCAAGAGACCAGCGTGCTCCCAATCCCATTACCCACCCGTGCAGCCGTTTAGACGCACATTATCATCCGCCTTGGAGGGGCTTGCTTGGACAGATGAGGAACTCCTCGTCTCCCAACCTCCCCCCATCTCCCCGGGCACATTAGCTGACACCCAGTACTATGATTATAAACATCATTTATTCAGCAGAGTCACTTATCTAGGCTTGTATTCAGCCCTGCTAAAGACAAAATATTATCCACTGTGCACGCAGGCACAGGCGGCCTAGATAGCACAGAGGGCCAATCGCACTTCCTAGCCCAATGAATCAAATTCTGATGTGCACATCTGTTCAAAATCAACCCTTTACTTCAATGTATTTCTCAGGGCGTCTGCAGTGAAGCCGAGATAAGGATTTTTTTCGGTCTTTTTTTTTTTTTTTTTAAATCTTATCACTTGCCATATGGTGCGCTGTGACTCAGACAAGATGTAATAAGCATTTAGCAAGTTGGAGATGATACTGGGTGACATTTGCACTGATTGTGATAACTGTTCACACTTCCACTTCAGAGGCAGGGTACAGAATGCTTGCAGGGAGGGACGCCACCGCAGCCACAGTCACACTACCCGAGATAAGAAGAATCATACATCTCTATGTTGTGTGGATGGAAAAATCCTAAAAGCCACTTTAGCATTAGGCCCATTTCTTGCCCTTCAACTGTCCTAGCCTAGTCGGTGCACCAAAATGAGATGCTTAGTTCCCCCTGCCCTTCAGAGCAAGGAGGGGACAGCACATTTGACATGAGGCTGCACCCACACGAAGGTTCTTAACACTCTCTCCGGGATATATTTACTCCTTTGTGACCTCACATGGCATCTCCCGTATGCCTGTGAAAAGCAGTGCTAAAATCCTTGGTGCTTTGCACATTTGTCCTACAGGCAGCTGCACAACTGCGGCCTGGCTCGCTCTGGAAGCATCCATCACTTAGTGACACTTGAGTGGACAAAATGGAACATTTTCTCTGATGACTGTCCACTGCATTGAGTGACATTTGGCTAAAGCTGATAACAAGATGGAAAGTTCCGCCCTGGATTATGTCACCCCCATGCTGAATTTTCCAGGTGAGCTTGGAAAGGAATTAGCATCGCACAGGTGGCACAAAAGCAGACACCCTGTGGGTACAAATCCATCACCATCTCCCACCATGCAGCCACTCTGCAGCACATTTCTGACAGTCAAAAGGTTTTTATTTCAAATAGAGCACAATGACGGCTGGAAAACACGCATCCTTTCTCGTTTTCCTACTACCGTACTGTTATGTCGGGGACAATAGTTCTCCTTTGACAAGTGCAAAATTGATGAAAAGTTGATTACAGTTATTCAAAGGTTTCCATCTTCACACAGCTCTGATTTAAAGCACTATAGGAGTAAATATTTCAGAGCAATGCTTGAATAAACACTAGACACTCACATCCATCATTAGGGTCGATAGTGAGCTCTGAGGCAATTTTATTTATTTTAGTTTTTGATTAATGCTACAGATATTTTCAGACAGATCAAAAAAATCCAATTTGAGGGGGGGAAAACTGGGAGCAAATCAACGACTAAAGAACTATCTAAAACATCCTACATCTTCATTATGCAAACACAACAGAGCCCTTTGCACATCTGCAATCGATCGTGGATCACTATTGCGTTCAACATGAAGCAGCAGCTCACTAAGCAGTAACATCCGCTTGGGTTGCCACAGCTTGCCACTGCGTGGGCGTTTGGCCTGTCTCAGAAACAAAGTGCAAGGTGATATTTGGAGGAAATAAATAAACAAGAAAAAAAAGCTCTCTATTCAGGAGCTGTCTTGTCCATCTGCTGGGGTCAGACCTGCAGCTATTAGATCCAGCCAGCTCTTCCCTCCAACCTCTCATCTGCTCGCTAGCAAGTCCAACACTGTGCGGATCGCGGAGTGCACCACAGATGTGAACTAGCATGTCGTGCACGTCTGCGCCACGCCACTTCCCAACATGCTGACAGAGACTTCAAACAACTCTGTTAGGGCCCCACAAAGGGATTCGCCAGACGTCAAAGCAGCCAACAAGGAACGACAGACAATTATTTCCACAGTTTCCCTAGTCAGCTGCTGCTACAGAGAGATTGTGGCTTGCATGTGCAAGCAGATCACTCCAGAGAAACTGCATAATAAGCAATTCAAAGCTGTCGTTTGAATGCTGAGACATGATGCACACAGGCCTACAGAAGGCTGGACAGCAATTTGTTGAGTAGTTATGGTGTTTGACTGCCAAGCGTTGCGAAAATGTGTTTGGAGGGCAGAGACGGTGTGTGTAAGTGTGTGAGTGCATCCACATGTTGAGACAAAACATGACCCCTGTCTTCCTCCACCGACAGTTCACACATTCAATTTATGGCTCCCTTTTGGCTTTGAAAAAAATTCCTGTGAAGTTGAAAGATTCTTTTCAGCAGTTCTCCTTCAACTCAATAATGGATGTTTTAAAGTGGGATGGCATCCTTACGATTAATCTTCACAATAAGTTGTTGTTTCACTGCTTATCAAGTTTCACCCTGAGTTAAGTGAAAACGGAGTTAAGTGAAATCGAGACTTGAGCACAAAGGAATAAAGTGGAAAAGCTAACCCTTGAAAGTGGTACTGTAAAGTGATTGGCCAATCAAAGACTTTGCAATAACTGAGTGGTGTTAAAAGTAACTGAAGACTTCACTGAGATGGGTTACTAGAAGGCAATAGGATGTTGCTCGATGAGAATTTACACCCTGACAGTTAAAAGTAAATGTATTTGGATGTTATATGTTCATCCATTTTTATGCATAGAACTCAAGACAGAGCTGGGTTCAATTATGCAGGTGCTTTTCAGCATTAACACTCTGGTTTCCTACAAGAATAAGCCTTGTGTTGAAACTGCCCTCACATGCCATGAAAGATTTAATAATCTTTCAACACACCAGAGGCAAAGGCTCTAAGCTGCACATTGGAAAATATGGAAATCAGAAAGGAATGTAATGAATTTTAAAGACCCCCTTGGATGAAAATCTATTTTTTTCACCATGTTAACATGTCCACATGTGGATTTTTATATGCTGGAAGACATATCATGAGTGAATTCAGCAGTCAGCGCCATGACCGTGCAATTGCACCTTAAAACTGTAGCCTACCGGCGACAGTGTAAAGAACACAGATTCAGGCTTCTGGGTTTTATATATAACAAACTTAAGGAACCAATCCTGTCTACTTATTGTTGTTTTGTTTTTTTTATCATTACTGTATTACAATTTACACTGTTTGTGAGTCATAGGTGAGCTGGTGTGCTTGAGCTGCATATTCTAAAGGAACCAATGGTGTAGAGTTACATCAAAATTGTTTTCAAGCAGAAAGGGATGATTTTAATCAGAAAAAAACTTTAAAATATGTAATTTTGGTACACACAGATGAGTTTTAATGAGCTTAATCAACGGCTGGACGTGAGTTTCACCTGACTATAATAAGAATTTTTCAAACTTACTTTGCAAATGATCATTTTTGAAAATTGTCCTTCAAACACCAACTGACCAATCATAGATTAGGAATGTCTAACAGACAATGTTGGAATTTTTGTCCACATTCAAGTGCATGGGATTCAAGAAAGAGAGATACTCCAAAATGAAAATCCAGAAGCTAAAATCCCTGTGAACCATTAGACAGTAGCCTACTGTCGCCACAAGTATCAGTGTTACCACTTTAACTGCATTTCTCAGTAGTGTGACGGTAACACTGCCATTTTCAGAATCGTATAGTAGCAAGTCCTTTTCATCTGTAAAGTATTGCAGCATCATCCACATGAACTCATTTTCAAGAGCATTTCTGAAGCGACAGACAGAGCAGAGCTTTCAGTGTGGTCGGAAATAAACCCAAGGATCTACTTGACCCCACCGCCACACATGAACATATGCATAGCCGACAGGAGCACTTCCATATGTCCTTGACATCAACTAGCAGGCCTTATTTTCAAACAGCTTTGTTTGGTGTCTGTAATTCAGTATCAGAAATTACAAACAAGATGCCCTCAGGAACATTTGCATGGGCTCGATGTACAAATTAAATTACCGCTACTTGGGTACAAAAACCTTTCTTGTAATAAAGTTAAGATGGTCCCTTTGATTTTGCATTGAATATATTCAGAATAAATACACATGAGAGAGATTTAGACATGGAATGAAACTTCAGCACAGCCATGAAAGAGCTTTTTGGGGTTTTTTTTACCATCCAGTTTTATGGAATCTGTGCATTAAGCATACAGCAAAGGATTAAGAATTCATGTCAAGAGGCAAATGAAGAGGCTGATCTACCCGGTGTAGCCACTATTGTGAAATACAAGACATATGAACTACCATGCATGCACTCTGTACACAACTAGCAGGCAGTAAACTAGCTAAACTAATTCTTTTTAATTATCATTTACACAATTTGACTGTCAACTGAATAGCCATTAATTTTTTTTTTCTTTCTGGCACACAGTGTGGTCTCTCTGAAATCCATCATGAAAGTTCAGATTTTATCACCAAAAAGTGATAGTCTGCCAGAAACTGACTGCAGTAAGCTGGATTGTGCGCATTTTGCCAAAGGTGTATCTCCTTGATAGCTACAGCTGCTCTTATCTGGATCCAACAGTCTTAAAATACAAATAGACATAATTTAGGTCTGTAATGATCAGAAAAACGTGCCTCTGTGAAACTTAAACATTTCTTGTAACCAAATAATTGTGACCAAAACTTCAAAAAGATTTTCGGGCAAGTGGAGAACGGCAATATATGAGTGGAATTGGTCTTTTTAAGTGTTCAAAAAGAACTGGCTTGGTCATTATTTCAGGCATATTGCTGAGGCAAATGAAAAAATGACAAATAATTTCTTAATAATTAAGACTCCATGATTCAGATAAAAGGAGCTGTAGACAGATATAAAATGCTAATACAGCTTTAACAAGAAAGATATCAGGTTTTGACATCTGTCAATGCAATCTGCAATTAACATCTAGTAGCTTGCGCACGGACTGCACAGTGCTGTAGTGGTTAGCACTTTCATCTTGCAGCAAGAAGATCCCCGGTTCAAATCCCGGCCTGGGCCTGGGATCTTTCTCCATGGAGTTTGCATGTTCTCCCTGTGCATGCGTGGGTTTTCTCCGGGTACTCCGGCTTCCTCCCACAGTCCAAAAATATGCAGAGGTTAATTGATAACTCTAAATTGCCCATAGGTGTAAATGTGAGTGTGCTTGTTTGTCTGTATATGTATCCCTGTGACAGACTGGCGACCTGTCCTGGGTGTCCCCTGCCTTCGCCCGAGTCAGCTGGGATAGGCTCCACAACCCCAGTGAGGGTAAAGCGGTGTATAGAGAATGAATGGATTAATGCCAAAGGGCTCTGGGATAGGCTCCAGCACCCCCCGCGACCCCAGTGAGGATAAAGTGGTGTATAGAGAATGGATGGATGGATGGATAGCTTGCGCACACTTAATTGCTAATTGCTAGCTAGCTATACACACTTTTTGTTGTCAGGAGGAAAACAATAAGGTCAAATAAAAAATAAATATGAATTTTCTGATGTAGTAAATTGGTTATTATTTATTTGTTTGTTTAATGCTGTTTCTGTATAGCTTGGTTTGCTACATTTCAGTTCTAGAGAAGCTTCATTCAATGCAGAGTAACTGGTAGTTTAGTTTGCAAAACACGAGGTAGCAGCTCGTCAATGGCTAACAGCTAGTTAGCTACACTTACATAGGACTCTTCTGACGTAAACTATTTTTAGCTGTTCCGATTGAACACAAAATAACTGCTAGCTTACTTCACTACACTTTACATTTAGCTGACCTAAAACTGACAAACTCTTTAATGGTTGCTCATATTGGCATGACTGCTTATCTATTACAGTGAACTAACTTAACCTTACTTTAACAAAAATGCATTTCATACGTCTTAGATTCATTTTTTCCCGATTTACAGAGTAAAAAAAGATGACAACACATATACTGCAGCATTTCCCCAATGTGTGAAAGCTGATCTCCTACAGTGTTAGCGTGGCTCCTGCTGCTTAATTCGATTTGGATAAGTTTGCACAGCAGCTCCAGCCAAACACACTGGTTCATCTCCATCCTGAACACCTATTGTCTTGTAACAATAAAGCACACATCAAAGCGTTGCATCTTGCTTGGCTAAGTAAGATGAGCAGCAACAACACAGCAAAAAGTCAAAATTTGACATTCTTCTTCATATTTTTGGTGCAAAGGCTAGCACTCTGCAAGTGCAAAACAAAAACAATGAAAATGGGCTTTTCCTGGGAGACATCGCCTTGTATAGTCTTTTGTTATGATTCCAGGCAGCAGTAAGTTGCCTGCTTTTTTCTCCAACTAAAATTAAAGGTCTATTTTTTTTCAAAGAAAAATGCATAAAATATGAGTAACTAATCTTCCAGTGCTTTCTTTTAACTGAATTCTTACTAATCTCTTAATTATGTCTTACATGGAAAAACTGACCTCAGCCACAGTTCTCACATGCTGTGATGGTGTCACAAGGAAGACAGGTGAAGGGGCATGTAAGAAAGGTGTTTTGTGCAGTATATATATATATAATGGCTTTAATTAAGAGAGAGTGGGGTCTGTGGAGCTTCAGTTTCACTGGTCATGAAAGGCCATAAAAGACGGAAAGAAAGAGTCGAGAAGAGGAGCAGAAGCTATTTTTACTCCCAGATAACAGAGCAAAGAGAAGTGAAAGCTACCATAGGCTTAATGTTTCAGAGGGCTGCAAAGGTTTAGTTGTCAGTAGGTTCATTTCCATTTTAAGCTGTCAAGTATCAATTATTTATGCTGTCATTTATATAAGATGCATTGTACATTTGTCAGGGTAGTACACATATTGTAATGGCTGTTTTGCTGTTGCATCAGTGTTTCCAGAGCCATATCAGTCTGTGAAGTGTACAGCTGGTTCTTTACCAACATAAATTACCTCAATAATTGATATGCAGTTCAGTATAGCATTGCTTTAATATGTAGTTTATATCTCCTCCATATGTCCATATAGTATGCATTCATGCTTAATAGATGAAGAATGCTTTATTTATTAAAGCAGATACTGGGTTCGCTGTTGAGAGGCCTCCAAGTGGCTCAGGGGGCTCTGACCAATTTAATTCTTGTCTGTGTATTTATGTTTTCAGAGTGTGATTCTGTGTGAGTGAGCGATGAGAATAAATATGGCCTATTCTCTTTGTAGTGTCATTAAAAAAACATTAAAAAAACATTAAACCTGAAAAGCCACCACGATCTGAATCCCCATCAGAGATGTGAAATCCAATCAGGTTACCGTCGCCAAAACAAGAAGCCAAAAAATATTTCCATATCTCAAAAGAGAACGTGCCCTTTGATGATGTGGAATAAAAATGTCAACATCGATGTGTCACAGTGTATTAAGTGTCTCATTGAACTGAACTGATCCAATTTGAGAAAAAAACAAGTTGTTATCGAACTCGGCCAGCTCAGATGATTTGAACTAATGACGTATTGAATGTAGCAAAGAGTTTTAGGAAGGAGATGTTTCAATTTGCCATCTGAAACTGATCGGGGAGAGTTTCAGGGTATGAACAATACAGTGAATTAGTCCACATGCAGTGTAATAATTGCTTGTCCACTAATCTGATGTACTTTGGGTGATAAGATAGGATGAGATTGTAACAGAACACTTGAAATTACCAGAACTTCTCTCCCGTTCTTATTGAACCTGTGGCAAATAGAGATTCTATTCACATCCAAAGCCAATTGATGAGGGGAATGAAGGGTATCGTCAGGAAGACAGTCGGATGAGATGAAATCTAATGCTGAAATAAAGCAGCACAAAGGATTAGATGTGGCTAGGTACTCTGAGATTGCAGGAACAAAAGGATTAGCCAGAGAGAGGGATGTGGGTCACGCCTGGCAGATAGTGAAACCAGCCAGTCAGCCTGCCCCGAGGCCTTCCCATAATCCACCATGGATGGCGAGGGTGGTGCAGGCCGTGTGCCTGGCAGGAGCGAAAAGAGGAAGGGGAGGGTGAGCAATGGGGGTCAAATCTGAGGTTAGCCAAGGCTGTGTTGCTTTAACAAGGAAACATCTTTGTGTGTGCTTGTTTTCACAAATTTGTAAATGGAGCTTTTTAAGAAATTACCACATGGTGTAACTTTCTCAGCTTTTCATGGATTTGTCTGGGGGGTCGAGCATTTCCGGCGCCGTGCACTCTGACCTGGGGCCAAGAGGATAAGTCACTAAGAGGACAGTCTGTCAGACTGGCAGCCGAGCAGGATTACACATTAAGCTCCTTGTTAACCCTGTGGCACGCAACAGACCTAAGTATCACTAGAGGTGCTTAGAGTGATGCATGTTAAGGATTCTCTGGTACCGACTGGAAAATGGATAAGCATACTAACAGGCAGTTTGAGCATTGCTGCATCAGCCATGCTTGTTATCACCTTGTTTATTTCTGATTCATAAAATGTACACTAATTCTCAAAATAAAATCCTGTCACATCCAGGGATAGCGCACATAAAAGGTGGGCACAATACTAGGATTTAGCTTCTATTGCTATTAGAGGATAAGTAGGGGTAGATCATATCATGGTGCGGTAATTACTCTGACATGGCCTCTCCAGCACTCTCAAAAGACATGGATTTTCTTCAAACACAGGAAGTAAGATGGGCCTAGAGATCTGATAGAGCGTCATGGCGGGAAGCGGCCTCAGAAACAACCTCCTCTTTATCTGATGGGATCAGTGGGAGTGCAGGAAACTCAGTGACCTACATCTCCTTCAGACAGACATCTGTTACCTTCCAATTCCACACCCTGGGCCAAAGTGAAAAGTGCCAATTACTTTGATAAACCACTTTCACAGCAGCAGCAGCAGCAGCAACCTCCTTGCAGCTACTGTAACTATGAATGCTGAGGTGTTTGACTTTATAGTCTAGAGAAAATGTGTACATTTTTGACGAGGGTTTTATCCAAATGTTGCCATCTGCAGCGCGAGGATAATTAAAAAGATTCACGGTGGCATGTGGTGCAGACAGGGGCACGGGACAGAAGGAGGGGAGATGATTATTATTATTGTATCACCGGAATAGATTGCTGTGTTCAGTCTTGTGTTCTAAACCCTGGGGGTCAGAGAATAAGAAAGAGGATTACAACCTAGGAGCCAAGTAGATTAAACAGCGGCTGACTCTACTGTACTTTGTCTAAAGTCATTCCTTCATCCCAACTCAGATCAGCATGCTCAGTGATTACGAAATGGTTACGCTGATTACTGCGGGTCACATTCTGAAGATGTCGTGGAGTCAGAAGGAGCACATCTGTGTGTGCGTGCAGCTGCCTGTGTGACTGTGCTCACTCTGTGGCAATCAACCAGCAATAATCAAAGGCAGCCACTAGCTCAAAGAGAACAATCAACCAATGCGGCTCTGCTACGTCGCCACGGCCTGATTGTGCCCCAGTGATCATGCAATCAATGGTTATAAATAGATGTTGGTCATTGCTGGAATGTATTTCTAAAAATATGCACGAACACCGTCAAAACAGGGGACTGAAGTCTAAAAAAAATGTGCTTTTCATTAGGGAAAAGTCATTCCGAGTAGAGCAGTGGGCTTTATGAGATATATAAAACATATGGGATCTTTCAAAAAAGAAATGTATTAATTAAGTCACCCACGTTCAACTCGATGCTATTAGGACTGCATGGAAAAAAAAAAAAACACCAGAAAGGGTCATGTTTGTAAAACTCTCTCTGCTCACTTGAAAAGAATAATTCCATTAATGGATAGCTAACACGCTCCATTTTGCTTGTGCACTTTACACGGCCTCCTCAAAACAGCCGAAATGCCACCTAACAGTTTATGCGCTTGTGTGGGTGTCGCGGGGTCGTGGAAGTTGATGCATGTGAAATTGGAGGTGGATCCGGCCTCTCGGCGTACTCAAGAATTATCGGGCACAAAAGCGATTCACGGCGGTCTAGCTGATGAGACAGGCTATCCTTCAACTCCGACGTTTAACAGGCTATGATAAAATGGCAGCGTGGTGCACGGGCTTAGAAATGATAGAAAAGATATATAAACAAAGTGGAACTGTATGCCCAGAGGCTGATAGCAAGGTTAATAAGAAGACCGTAGGCTGAGGAACAGCAACCGAACTATCGCTTTATATTCTCCTGCCTCATCTAAGGCCAATCTCCCCTTAGGTCATCCCTTAAGTGTTCTTGTACTGTAGCAATCCTGGATCTTTATAAATGACTGGCCCAAACACTGGCTATGATGGGAATGAAATATGATCCATTATGTAAAGGATGAGTGCTGTTATTAAAGGAAATAGTTTATTCAGTAAGATGCCATGAATTTCTAATGGTGTTTTGTTACAATTTTGTTCTGGAATCACTTGTAAGGAAGTTAAAGGGTTAAGACATTTAGAGGGGGTATTGTGTATATGGAAAGCAAGTCTGAGCCATGGTAAACACTTCAACACACTCAGGCGACTCCTTATCTAAGCATGGCAAGTGTGAGGGTTCATCTTATTAGACTTTCAGAAATAGACTGGAGTGAATCTCTCCCCTCATATGGAGAGATTGGCAGTGCAGTCAGGGAAGTGATTTCAGCACTGCATAGAATTGAATTGCTGGGGGGAGGTTGGTTAAGCAAGGGGTTTAATTTGCTCTGGAGTATGTATTCTCATACCGATATGCCAAAATGTAATTGGAGTCGGTACAAGAGCCAGTCGTTTTCATTTGAGATTTGAGGGTGTTCAGTTGAGATTTTTTTTCCTTGTGAATTGTATCATCTAAACAGTGTGTTTTACCCTGCCTGCACCAGATCAGCGTGAAAACGTAGACTTATCTGATAGGGGACATGAATGAGCAGAGTCTGCGGAGCTACAATCTTATCTGCTGCAATAATAAACGTGTAACATGCAGCTACCGCAGGTGACTTCATCTTTTTATTCTGCCCAAAACCGAAGCCAAATACATGTCCGTGGCTTCTGATTGGCCGGGGTCGTGACATATGGAGATGAATGTCAGTAAACACTGGTGCACACACTGAGTCACAGCCACTTCCCACACACCTCTCCCAGTGTGATTCCTGTGTAATGATCTGGGGAGTCTGGACAGCCGTCTGCTTAGCTTCACGGCGCTGTGGGGTGCTGAGCTGAGCGAGAGGAGGAGAACAGGGGGACAAGACAGGAGGAGAAGGTTTCCTTTTTCATCCTGGCAACACCCTCCATCCTGTGCAGAGATGTGAGAAATTAACAAACACAGTCTCCCGCAGAGACGAAAAAAGGTTGAAGCAAAAATCCTAATAAATGACGGCGGTTCACTGAACTCGCTCAGGAAATCAACATCTACCGCTAAGATAAGAAGCCACAAAGAATCATCTCACTGTGACTTATGTGTGTGATTCCATTCAGAGCATTACAAATAAAAATAAAGCTGATGGTGATTGTAGTTCGAAGCAATTACATGAACGTTACAAATCCCATTATTCTAGATGAAAAACAGAGAGGAAATTCCTTGGGTTTACTGGTGCAGAAACACAAATGCCCTCTGTAGCTCTCAGTCCCTTTATGAATATTTTAAATGCATTGTTACAGTGAAACCAAAGACATTAAGGATACAAAGACATCAAGTTGATCTTTTTGGGAGGTCTGGACCCTTAAGACCATTCAGTGGGATTTAAAAGTCTTTCTGGAACTTGCAGTTGCGAAATCAGTCAAACGGAAGCACATAACTGCCAGTTTAAGTAGGCCACTCCTGCTGAGTTGTTGCTTTATTTTTGTGCTTTACGCTCACACATAGGCTACGGGTGAAGCTGCTGTTTTACGCTAGGGAGAGATTGTGGTAAAGTTGTGATTCTACTTAGCACAGCTGAATACTGCAAGTGTAACCACCGATAACTGTGCATGACAGTCACAGGAATCCTCAAGGGGATGGAGACTTCCAATAAGATCCAGGGGTGAATAAAATCAGAAACTGATTGAGTGACATACTATGGACCTTTTCTCTTGGACATCATGAATGTTTTCCCTCAAATCATGAAGACACAAAGAAAGATGAGGTGAGGGTTTGGGGTAAGAAGCTTATTGGAAGTACACTCCTACTATCTCAGGAGGAAAAGAGAAAAAATGAGAGGATAAAGAAAAGTATGTTGAAGAGGAAAAACAGTGGAGGCGGGGTTTCAGAAAAAGAACCCCCAGAGGGCTTTATAATCCAAAAATGAGAGAGTTGTGACTCTTAGACACTCAATCTGACAAGATGCATTAAAGCAACGGAAGAAAGGGAAGAGGCAAAGCCAGATAAGAGGGCTGCTTCCAGGAAAAAAAGAGTGAGATGGGATGATGAGCTGGAGATGTGACAAAAGAGACTGCGCTGGAAACCAGCCATCAACAGATCCATGAAACAATAGCACCATCCCGAGCAAAGCACACAATCACCGGGATTAGGCTGTGTGATACAGTTTCATTCAGTCTGTCTCTGCGCTATGAACCTTAAAAGGAACATGTTGTGTTTCTCCCTTACATCCAAAATCCATTTTTAAGTAAGTCTATAAATTATGACTCCACACCATATTGTGCTGTTAATATAAAAATCTCTTTGCAGTCATCGTATAAAAGAAAATCAATATGCAGTTTGGCTTTGTAGCAAAAGATAAAACAAATAGCCTGTAAATGTTAAAAATGTTCACTTGCAATTTGTGATTCATAAACTGTTTCATTCTTAACAGCCAATTTGGATAAAGATCCCACAAGTAACAGTCGCCTGCTCTCATTCTGTACTGCTTGGAAATCCTGTAAAATGTAATTGTGGATTGTAATGCATTTCTGTGAAGGAATTGTTCAACATTTTGGGGAATATACTTATTTATTTTCTTGCTCAGAGTTAGACGAGGGACTGAAACCACCCTTAGCTACAGATAGGAGATGAGAAGCTTAGTTTAACAGCAATAGTGGCTCTATCTAAAGGTACACCGAGACTACTGTGATATAACAGCAATAGCAGCTGTTTTGACTGGCACTTTTTTTTGTCTGGGAACCTCATGGTGATGATAAGACTTCACACAGACACAAAGTGACGTCCTGAAAAGGCGTCCTGAAAAATGAGGTGAATGCAGAAGTGCCAGAATATGCAGTTCCTCCAATGGCCACTTGAGGCTGACTCCAAAACTGATTCAATTCCCAAAGACCCCCATGTTAAAATGCCCAACTTTACAGCAGAATTAAACATGTTTATAGTCTGGCAAAAAAAAAAAAGCTTTGGTCTCTAAAGCAAATTTTCCTGCTAATGACAACAGTACAAGAGATGATTTTTTATGTAACTCAAATGTTTAAATAATATCAATCCTTAAAGTTTTGCATAATTAAGGGTGGCACTTTGAGTGACAGGCCAGTATTGTCACTGGATGGTCGAAGGTCACATCCACCACACCGAACTTCATACCCACTCTCCAGGAAACCTAGGGATTTGTTCAACTTTATATAAATATTGTGGAAACTACATGAGTCTGCAGCCATTCCAGCCACTTTAAGGTGGGGTGATGCCTTTAGCCAAATGTCAACATCAGCATGGCAATAATCCTGCTGTGACTAGTACTAACATGATGATTCTTAATAATACTTACCATTGTAACTAGTTTATCCAGTTGGTGTGCTAACACTTGCTAATTATCTCTACTTAGAGTGGCGACAGCCTCCACCCTTTGCGTGGGAACCTCACTGACATGACCAGACTCAATGAAATCACCTGGACTAGAAATAATTCCTCACATAACCCTAATAAATAGACAGATTAAACAAAGTATACTTCAGAGGTGGATTTATTACTGCTAGACAGACCCGAGCTGACTGTCTGCTTTATTTTTACCATACTAAGTTAAGCTAAGCTAACTAGCTGCTGCCTGTAATTTAGCTAAATTTTACTCCAGATTATTCATAGCAAAGTTTGATTTAGAGTGAATTTCTCTTATGTCAAAAGATTTCTTCTGGCTGGCAAACAAATGACAAAAGACAGTTACACATAGTGTTGGAGATGTGTTAAGAGTGATACCTGTTTACTATTTCTACTATGCTATGCTACTATACTCTTATTTTCAGTAATCAGTGGCAATCAAACACTTCTTGTATTCAATCATAAGCTCTCGGCATGTCTCCATTGGGATTTTGGACCACTCCTGTTTTTAGTCTTTGAAGTTGGAAGGCCTCCTTAGCATCACTCTGGCCTACAGTTCCTTTTACAGATTCTCAGTGGGTTTCAGGTCTGAATTGACTGTGTCACTCCAAAATGTTGATATTGTTTTCTGCTAACCATTTCTTGTCCACTTTGTCTGTACGTTTCAGATTATTTATATTATTGTCCAATGCTGCCCAAGGCCAAGTTATTCTGCTGGCTGCCTGATGTTTTCCTCCAGAATCTCAATGTAGTCCTCTTTTCTCATGATGCTGATTACTTTGACAAGGTTACCTGACCCACTGACTGAAAAATGCTCCCAAAGCGATACATTCCCACCATCGTACTTGACTGAGGGGATGGTGTTCATGGGGTTGAATGCTTCTCTTTTCTTTCGCCAGACAAAAGCTGCATCCTTGTGTCCAAACAACTCTATTCTCATGTCATACGACCGCAGAATTGATGAGCAAAGCTTTTGTTTTTCTACAGATGAGCTTTTGCAAAGGCTCAGTGAGGTTTTGTGTGCCTGCCTCGGAAAAGTGTCCTCCTTGGTCAGTGTCCATGAAGACCAGAGCAGTGTTTGCAGTGTCCGCTGGAGTTTCTACCTTCAGATTGCTCAGATTTATCAGAATGACCTCAGTATTGATCCTTGGATACTTTCTGGCTTCTTGCACTACGTTCTTGCCAGTGCAGGGATCACTTTTGGCTTCCTACCACACCCTTTGAGATTTTTCAGAGTGTAGAACTCCTGGTACCTTTTGACTAAACTTCACACTGGCCACTGGCCATTTAGGTACTCCCAGTCTTGAGAGCAGCTACAATGCTCAACTCTGTCTCAGTGATGCTAACTAATGTATTTAATTTAAGTCATGGTTTGCAAAAGACAGATAGCTGGCAACATTATTTGTTCTCAATTTATAGTTTTTTAAAAATGGTCTAGAACACTAGAATACTTTGGAATGGTATAAAATCTGCATTTTAAAAAATGAGGCAATTTCAGTGGTAAGAATAATTTTCCATATGGTATTATGAGTGAAAATGCAAGAATAGAATAGAACAGAAATACTTCATTGTTGCACAAGAGGAAAATATGTTGTTACAGCAGCAAACAGATAGAGTAAAGTGAACACAATACAAATACAAATACACAATACATATAAATAATCATAAATATCTGGTAAGTAAGATTTAAAAAAATGGAAAAGAAAGGAAAAATGTGCTGAAGTGAGAAATGTACAGTACACTGTCAAATGCACACATATGCTACAGTAAAAATATACAGCGAAATGAGAAAATTAAATAAATTGTCCTGTAAACAGTGGTGCAACATGTGCAAGTAAAAAAGACAGTTAAACTTCATCTTTAGCATCTACAACACAATGTCTTATCACTTGTTTATCTCATTTCCAAGCAGAACAAATCTACCGTGCAATTTAATATTCACTGTAGATCAAAATTTGGCATGGGTATGAATCATTCTTGGATTAATTGTAGCTTCATTTTAAGGCGTATACTCATTTACTGTTTGCCTCACTCGAAGAACACACTCATAAACAGATCAAGAAATTAGATTCACATCACATTTTGCGGTGTTTTCACAGTAATATACTTTGAGTTACATCTGGGTTTTCTTCTTCTAAATAGCATGTCCAGTTGTGCCTAATATACTAATCACCATGAAAGCTCAGAGGCAACAGTCAGATGTTTTGTCCACATGAGAAATGGTAAATCTTCTAGTTGTGCAATTCTGGAGCTCAGATTTTCATTTGTCAAAAAAATTGTGTTCATTTTTGTCAAAATTTGCCCCGACAACTACTCATGTAAATAGCACAGTTGTGATGTAAGCACTGTATCAGTCCAATTATGGGGAAGCTTTTGTGTCTCCCGAAAGGGAGCCGGTGCGCAGCTGAGCAGGGTACCACAAAGAAAGAAGCACAGCAACCTTACTTCGGTTTGATGTTAATTCTGAACAAAACACGTACTGGAGGACGCCCGACAAACCAAACCCACGCAGAAGTTTGTGGGAAAGGAAAACAAGCATGCTGGGGTTGAGGGTCAGTCGAGAGAAGCAGTATCATTCTGTCGAAGCGTTTTATTCACCCTGCCCACATGGTTAGAGTTGTTGATGTTTTAAGTGGGAGCAGAAGGATTTTTAGACCCTGTAAAAGGATGACAGTAGAGACTCATTGCCCAAAGAGCAGTGTCTGTTTATTCCAGATAAATCTTGCCCACCCTGCGGCATCATTTTATATTAATTTGAAGTGGTGGATTTTTATATTGAGGAAAAAACAACCACACAGTTGAGAGAGAATGTTCAAATTAAAATGCTGAATATTTAACGTCACTCTTGTGTTGGGCATTTCAATTTATTATGCAATTATTTGATACGAACACTTCCTTTTGAAACGCAGCTATTTAATTTCGATACGATGAGGCTGTCGAGTACACTTTATAAAGCGAGGTCTTGTCTTGGATCCCACGTCATATTACACTGACAATTACAAATCACGTCTTCTTGGGAGTCTTCACAGGTGGATGGAGGGTCACTAGACTCTGAGCAACAGGAAAATTACACTCCATGGCCTGTCTCACCTGAATCAGCTTTTTTGTGTGTATATTTATAAAAATGACTACAATCTCGCTCAACAAATCAAACACAGAGAAGAAACAGCTGAGGAGAAATGAGACCAGACAGCTCGCTGCTTTACGTCAAGAAGAAAAAAAAAAGTAACAAACTGTTTGGATGAGTACACTTACTGAACACACACATCATCAGTGTAATCTTTTCCCCAGCACAGTGTTGTTGATGCAGATCTGGCTGTCGGTGACATGCAGAGAATGTTTTGCATTCATTCCTGCGTGAATTGGTGTCAAAAAGCCTTGGAGGCTTCTTAATCCTTCTACATCAAAATAGGACACGTTTCCCATAAATTACAATGGTGTACTCGCATAATTACTGTGGCCTCCATGTTACATAAACAAGTGGATGATGCTTGAGTGAATATGTATAAAGTTTGACTTTATGCTGGATTTTGAAGGGTGTTGTAGGAGTCTCTCTGATGACCATGTCCTTATTACACTCGCCCCGGGGACTTCTGCGTAATGAGAACATTTACTTAGAGCATTTATTTTTTTTCCACATGAAAAAATGACTCACATCCCAGTGTGACAGGTGTTGCATGCAGTGATGAATCTGCAGAGAGGTGTCTCTGGATCCTGCCGTGTTTTTCGCTGTGGAGCGTTTCAGCTAATTTAATTCATTGTTTTGATTTGCGCCCTGCAACTAAACTTAACCTCACTCGTAGGTGTGGGTAGAGTGCAAAACAGAGCTAGAACAGAGGATTCAGAACATTTTACAGCCGGGTACAAACCTGATTTCACCTGGTGAGTTTAAGGTTATAAAATGTCCGTGCTTGCATTTTAATGTGCAAATACACATGAAGCAGATAACACGAGTTGGTATGTGCAACTTACATAAAAATGGGTTTTAGTCAACATTCTTCAGTGGAAACACTCTTTTATCTAAATAAAAGAAGCTATACAGCAATGTTAAACGCTCCATAACTGCTTGAGATGAGCTACTTCATACACCAAACAGCCACAACAACAAAACCACAGACAGGTGATGTGAAACACATAATGCAATGTTCTGTTCGGAAACCTTGACTCCTGGTATCCATGTGGAAGCTTCCTTGGCCTTATCCACATGTAAACAGTTCTTTCTTTTGAAAACTTAGCTGTTTCCGGGCTTTGTTTGTCATGTTTTGTCATTTCATCCACATGTAAACACAGTTTTAAGGTGACTAACATTCTTTTCAGGTTGAAGATTTTCAGAAACTCTGGTTGCAGTAATGACAGAGAAAATCGAGTTTCCGCCTTGAGAGTCAGAATTTGCGCAGTTTCCTCCTTCGTTTACGTGAGACGACGTTATGCAGTGGCAGATGAGGCCAAAATAGCACCAATGTCAACCTTGCTAACAGGACTTTACATGTTTACACATGCATGTACAGTTACTCTTCCACTATATTGCGAAATTGAGAATCAGTCCACACATACGGTTCCTTTGTAAAAGCATATCTGATTAGCCGATACGACTTTAGGATTTTGTCCCTTTGACAGAACTTGGAAGTTTTTGTATTTTCAATTTCAATTCAGTTCCATTTAAATCCATTTACTCAGCACCAACTTACAACAACAGTGTGTCATCTCATAGCACTTATCATCAGTGGCGGCCTGTGACCAAAATTACCGAGGAAGCCAGTGTGAGCAACAAATTAGATTCGGTGTTTTAACTGTTATTTTCATGTAAACAAATCAGCCTACTGTTACAGAACCTTTACTCTACCGACTTCTCATTCATTTCAGTGAAAAAAAAGAGGTTAAATGCTCCAGGGGTTGTTCAGGGAGCCGGTAGACCGGTCAAATAGGAGACATCCAGCAGAAAAGCCGGTTAAGCTTGGCACTTCCCGTTAGCCACTCGTTTCTGGCATAGTTAGCTTCACAAAAAGAGCGAGCTTTTCCATTAGCTCTACACTTAGTTAGATTGAGCTTTGGAGTTGGCCTACCGTCCCTTTTGACTTGTAGTTGAACTTCAAAAGGAAGTTTTGTGAAGTCATTTTTTACAAGAAACTCAAGGTCCCTGTCACCATCCATTCTCTGGCTAGCTTGATGGCTATACTTGCTGTGTGGGCTTGGTGGCGCCTGGCGGGACAGCTGCATTAGTGTGGGTATTGTTCATCACAGTTTGTGATTGGTTGGAAGCCAGATTTGATCTGGCCTCCCTTATGTTTTTTTTAATGATGCATCGACCATTAAGCGATGAGCCTTGCTTCAATCTGATTGGCTAATACGGGCTGTTTTTTTCTCTAAGGGAGGCAAGGCGAAGCTTTGGGCATGAGAGACGTAGTGTAATGCACAAAAAGAGCTTGACAAGAGGGGCGCTGTTTTGCTCCTCACAAAGCAGAAATGCCTGATGTGTTTTGACAACAAGGAATGACAAAAATATAAAACATAAAATACATAGTGGTGAAGATTATTTATATTTTTTCTTTCTTGCATATTTTTTGGGGATGCCAGGCTTCCCTTGGCCTCCGTGAAAAACCGCCACTACTTATCATAGGAAGACTTTACAAATTTTAAAAAGAGAACCCAATAATCTGAAGTTCCCTTTGGATTCCCTGTGAGCAAGCAGTCGGTGACAGTGGGAAAGAAGCAAAAAAATACAAGCATTTCATGTGGATGGAGATCATTTTTTGAGAACGGAGCAGTAAAACACCATTTTTGACATGCACATGTACTTACTGTAGCTAAACAATGTTGCAGACCAAGCATACTCACCCATAGCAACAACGTCTCCAACACTAGCAGCTTAATAGAAAACTGAGCAAAAACAGCTCAGGAATGGCTCGAGGAACACAACCAAGAGTCTAGATCTCGATCTGATTGAGCGTCTTCGGGATGCGCTCGAACAAGCCTGATCCACAGAGCAAACACAGGAACTGAAGGATAAGCTGCTAATGTGTCATTGTCACAAACCACAGCACACCGTCAAACCCCCTGCATCCATCCTCCATTAGATCCGAGCTGTTTTGATGTTAGGTTTTAATGTTGCTAGCTGATTAGTGTTTTCCAGAGACACCAGATAAATCTAAATACATGTGAGACGATTATTGTGACAAAACAAAGTTCTGATATGCAATTTTTTTTTTTTTTTTTGCTTTTGGACTTTTCCCTCTATTCTTTGATTATTGTTGAGATATTGGATCATTTGAACACTTGCTGAAATGTGAGCAGTTTAGAGGAAAAATCAGAGTTTGGTGGAGCTGTGAACAACTCACAGACATCTGAAAGGTGACCCTGACTACACACAGCTTTTTTGTCAGATGTCTGAAGCTCAAAAGGCCGGCACCAACCGGTTTATTTTATCAGTGTCTGTAGTGGAGTAGAAAGTACTACATTTCTGAAATGCAGTGAAGTATAAAAAGGTATAATCTGACAATATTCAAGTTAATTACAAATACGTCAAACTTGTACTTAAGCACAGTACTTTGGTAAATGTGTCTGTTTTAGCTGATTTATTCCTTTGTTCATTCTGCTTAGATCAACATTTATTTATACAGCTTTAAATTACAAACTTATCTTGTGTCAATCCCTGTGCGTGTTAGAAACAAATTGGTTAGTTTAGCTTTGTATTATTACCGGAAACAGTGGGAAACAGCTAGTCTGGCTCCGTCTGAAGCTCACTGAGTAACACCGACACTTATTGTGCACAGACAGAAATATGAAAGCAAACTGTGGTTTTATAGGGAGTTATGCGCTCTAAGTATTGCTTTGTGAATGGCGTCTGGAGGGTAATGACCTCCAGAGGTCTTATGACACACAAGGTTGCCAGGCAACCCACAAAGACTGCATCCACTTTTTATATTAAGTCACCAAAACTCCTCGTCGTGTGATACATAAATCACAATATGTAGCTGAAAGATTCTGAAAAACTGACCTTGTGCTGAGAATGTTCCTTTTGCTGATCTCTTCACAAGATAAATTTATCTTATGTTGCACCATGGTGGTGAACCATCTTACATTGCAGAGTAATCCACCTCAATTACAGCTTTTATGGACACAGTTCAAGTCTTGAGAATCTTCTCTGTGTGTGTGCGTGAGCTTTTTATCTAATTTCAAAAAGTTTGCAGCACCAAGATGTCAATGTCAGAGCACAGCTGGAACTTTTTGAAATTCACCACAGATTTGATGAGCATTAATGCTGCTTTGTCTTTACTCAAGAAAATATTCCCTCTTAGAGGTGTCAGGCTGGAAGTATTGATCTGTTTTACTTCTGATATGTCCCTCTTACCTCACGGCAGCTGTGATTATATGTCCCTGTCATTCCTAAATTACTAATTTATGCCGTGTTCGTGCAGCTTACCGAGCAATCCCAGTCCTCAGGCAACCTCCCTGGGGGACCCGATAGGTGTCCCTCTCTGAACAGCATTATGAAAATCAGCCACGGTGTAAGCAATGCAGGAAAGCATGACAAATTTTTGTATAATTACTTGTATACAAGGAGGAATCCAGAAAACGCTGGCATCATTAACTGCACATGAACGGATACGATCTCAGATTCATAATTTGCAGTAATAATGCTCATCAAAGGGTGTTTTGTTTTTTTTTGCTGATTAGTTTTGAAAAAAACCAGCATATTGTTAAAATCTTGGATGGCTGGGGATGGTGTGTCTAATACGAAGATAGCACAGACTGAGAAGTACAGCCTGTAAGCTGGCTTGTTTCCACCTGCTGTGGTCGTCCTAGTGGTAAAATAATAATTTAAAAAAAGAAAATCAGTTGACCAAGTATATCAAATGTGCCTCCCTCAAATTATTTAGAGGAAAAACAAATGAATGGTGTCAGTGTCTTTGGCAGTTTTATTTCGTCGAGCATTACAATTCTGCTGGGAAGGATCATAAATAATTTTAGGATTTTTCTGGCACCGCTGAGGGAACCTCATGACCACGTTGAATAGAGGGATAATGGACGCTGGTAGGTGGCTCTTAGAAACAGACAGGACCTTACTCACACTGATGCAAGTACCCATCTGCAAGCAGAGTCCATACATTACATCTAGGCAACGCTGACTCACACACACACACACACACACACACACACACACACACACACACACACACACACACACACACACACACACACACACACACACACACAGTGACACACAGTTTTTGTGATGCTCTAAATTTCAAGCACTTTATTTATATCCATCAAGCTAATTAGTGTGCACAGGATTCAAACACTGAGAGGTTCTTACAATGTTTGGACAATTATAAATACATAAAGCGCCATCTGCTCGACACTGCCAGGCTACCAGTGGCAGCTGAGATGGAGCAAAAATTTTGCCAACTACCTACTTAGATCCGAGTCTTCATCATATGAATTTATAGGCTGTTGCAAAATACAGTGATTTGTGTCAAGCCAACGTGGGGGACTTACAGCACCCAGATAGTTTAAATAAGAGCTGTTTCTGAAGCGCACTTTCTGCATTAAGACTTTAACAATAGCTGCATTGCCGCCCCTCCAGTGTTAACCTGTTTATTAAATTACAGAGATGTATTGTAAGTACACAATAGAGCTCCCTTTGTGCTTAATAATCATTTCTCCCATAAATAATAAATGAACTCGCGAAGGACCAGCAACGCAGGGTTTAAGTATAATGTATTGTGAAAATGCACAGAGAAAACGAGCACCAGCTTTACAGCAAAAATTTAAATGCTACAGTTGTTGGGTATAGATAATGTGTTGTGCTGCATATTTATCTCCTTCTTTACAGTGTTTGGGCGAGTTTGTTTGCATACTGAAGCTCTTCGGTAGGAATTTTATATTACATCTCCTATCATATTTACCTAAACCCTCTTTTTATGAATTTACATTACAGTGCTACATTACGGTGGCGTCATGCCGCGATGTCACATCCACTATATTCACTTTAAAGTAATGAATAGGAATAAAAGTGGATGTCCTGGTACCTTCTGATGTGCACACATGCAAACCCCACAAAACAGATCCTGATGCTCTCACTCATTACTTCAACAAACATCCAGATGGGATTTTGCTTCCTCATGAATTTTTTTTGCTTCGCTCTGTCAGAAATGATTCCTGACATTAAGCACTGTGATTCCTCCTATTTGCAGTCCTGTGGCACAGCTCTGGCTCCTACCTACAGTATGCTTGTGTTGTGATGGGCGTATGGGAAGAGGAATTTATTCACTCCAAAACACATTTCTGTCCAAGATTGCACGGTGGAAAAGATACATTGATGACATTGTGGAGCTGTAATAGTGGAGAGCTGTTTGATTTTCTGTTATACATCAATTCTATCACTAAATCTTTTTGTTTCGCTATGGAACAGCATAAAAACCTTTGTCTATTTTCCAGACCTTGAACTTTACAAATGGAGACGAAAAACCACAATCTACCTTAAACCCCTAAATAGACATCTCAAATCTGATAGTGACTACTTATTTGCAATATTTCCATTGACCAGTTTTAGGAGATTACAGAAACTGCAGCAGTGTTAAAAATGTCCAGTGCAACAGCTGTTAAATGGAATGTTTCCGGCATATATCCCAGTTAGGAAAACTAGAACTACCACTACTTCCTCACACATCACTTTCTCTACTAAGTGCTTTTTCTATCAGGTAGGGTCAAATATGTTATCCTAAAACACCGGAATGTCCTTAAAAGTGACCCATTTTTGAATAATGTAAATTCTGTGCATCCTATGATCACATTTAAAGCAACCTGAGAGTCAGATTGGTTCATTCTCACACTGGAAAACCACTTAACACTGTCTCCTTGTTGCTAAATCAACCTGCATGTTTTCCTTTTTTTTCCCCAGCTTTGACAAAGTACTTTACACATTCATGTGCTGGCAAAGATATCCCATTAAATCCTTCATCAACTGCAGCAGCACTCATGATGTGCATGTGCTAAAACGTCTCTGCAGTCTGGTGGATGATGGACAAACAATACAGTCATTTTCATTTGTGAACATAAGGCTGCATCACATACACAAAACACAGATTATATTATAGCCTCACATTATAGGTAACAGGGCAACCACGACTCTGTAGAATCATAAAAGTTGCAGACTGTAAAAAAAAAAAAAAAATTCCTCTCTTCTCTTAGAGGTGGTGACACCATAAACCCACTGTTCCACAGAGAGGCATTTTGGATCCACACTTTAACACAGTAGAGCCCTTTGGCATTAATCCATCCATTCTCTATACACCGCTTTACCCTCACTGGGGTGCTGGAGCCTATCCCAGCTGACTCGGGCAAAGGCAGGGGACATCCTGAACAGGTCGCCAGTCTGTCACAGGGCTACATATACAGACAAACAAGCACACTCACATTCACACCTATACGGACAATTTAGAATAATCAGTTAACTTCAGCATATTTTTGGACTGTGGGAGGAAGCTGGAGTACCCGGAGAAAACCCACGCATGCACAGAGAGAACATGCAAACTCCATGCAGAAAGATCCCAGGCCCAGGCCGGGATTTGAACCGGGGATCTTCTTGCTGCAAGGCAAAGGTGCTAACCACTACGTTACTGTGCAGCCCCCATTTGGCATTAATGAAGAACTGAATTTCTTTGGTTTCCTTGAAGTAATTGGATATTTATTGCTTAGCTTTTATCTTTGTAACTTGAGGAGAGGTTTTGCTTTGTTTCTGTCATGAAGTTCTACCCTCTGACATAACAAACTGCTTGATTTGTCATGTTTCCTCTGGGCTGTCACATTTAACAGATGTTTGTTCTAATACTTTGTCTGCCTTTATCCCTGTAACTTTAAGAGAGGGCGTGCCTCCTGTGTTTCTTGGTGTGGTGTTGGGGGTGTGGCACTTTCTGACTTTTCATCCAATGGATCAGAAGTTTTGTTCAACCAATTATCCAATGACAACTGTGCACCTGGTTTAGGTGGAATATATGTTTGTCTCATGGCTTTGTCCATTCTGACTCTGATAAAGATATGTGAGCTTTGAAACATTTATTTGTTTTTACAAAAAGGAACGTGAATTAAGCAGTGTGCTCCAACCTCTTTTTGTGCACTGATTATTTTTGCAATTATTTGCAATTCTATTTGTTCTATCTGCACCATTTGTTTGCTATTGATTTTCCAAAGAACAGGAAGAAATCCTGCACCATCTGGAACAGACTTAAGAAGAATGCATTTACTGGTATTTTTTGCACGTTATCTTGGAATACTTTTGTTACCCAACTCGTCTGTATCGTTGTGGAAACGATACACACTTCTTGTCCTAAACAACAGTCTCATTTTTCTATACTGGATTTTTAGAGGACAATTAAAGCATATGCAGCCCAGCAGCATCCTGGGGAAGACCTTTCCAGCTTTCAAAGAGATGAAAACTGTGCCATAAAGGAGTTTGCCTCCAAATGGATTCAAAAGAACACCTGCAAATAGTAAGTGCAAATTTCAAATTTGCTAGTGTGGTTTGTGTTGTATGGGTCGCCGTACCATGTATATGTGGTTTTACTGTGGACTAGAGGCTCAGACTTTGTTGCATACTGTCAGCTTTTGTTGTTTGTTGAAGTGATTGTGATGAGATGGCCGCTGTGCCTTTGCCACCTCAAGGCCCAGAAGCATTAAACCCTCATGCACTTCACTGGCATCATGGCTGCACTGCTCGAGTGTGTAAGATTGCGAGGGCTTGAGGTTGGAAAACCGCTCTGTGTTTTTGACGTTGTGGTCTTTATGCATTTTTGGAAGCTACAAAAAGGAACACGGCTTGCTTGGGAGGTTGCTGCAGAAACGTCTGATAACTCAAAAGGGCTTCCTGGAGGATTTTCGGTAAAAGTAAATATAGGGATAGCGGACTTTTTACTCCAGTGTTTAAATTAGTTTTGTTTATTTTAATTCTACAAATGAGTTTTAATTAAATCTGCATTGAAATATTTCAGCATGCATTGAGATGGTTTCATTTTATGATAAAAGAAATACAAGGCTGATAGCATTAGAATGCTTTAAGTCTAAAATATACAAAATTGTGAATAATTACACAATATACAGAATATTTATGTATTCTACTCAGGCCTGGAGTCTGGAAGATGACTCCAGAACTTGTTTTCGCTAGAGAAGTCATTTGAGGTAACTCACAGATCAGGGTTATTTTAGGGTGTAGCTATAGTATTTTTTGCATTAAATTATGGAGCGCTTTTGAGAACTACTCCAGATATTAATGCAGACGCTTGCTTTAATATCAAATTGGGATCTTGTCTGACTTTCTGCTGACAGAATTGTGTGCAAATGATTCCAGACACTAAAGCCAAGGTCCCTATTGGTCTAAATGGTAAAAAAGAAAAAAGAAAAAAGAAGTGATTTTATTTAGGAGTATCTACAATCCGATCTAGTATTTTTTCTTATGTCTGGCCATAAAAAATATTCCAATACTACTACAACAACTACTGTTCTATACTACTACTAATTGAGATGGTGGTAATAAATTCAAAATGGAAACCCAAACTCCACAAAAATATTCTGCAAACCTTTCTGAAGTGTTTTTTTTTTTTTTTTAAAGAAGAGCAGAAGTTACTTGAATCAACAATTTAGACTCAAAAGGTTTCTCCTGGCGATGACGAGGAGTCCAAAAGATTCCTCGAAGCTCTTCTACTTCTAAGAACGCTTGTGGACTTTTGACTGAAAATACAACCAACTCTACCAACATGTAGTAAAGAACCACAACAGCAAGCAACCAGGTGCTTGGTTTATGCACATTTTGTGGCTCAGGACAAACATGTTAATGCACCATGAATCAATACATCACCATTTTTGCTGTAAAACTGCATAGTAGTGTTGAAGAGTCACATCAGAGGTTTGGCTTTTTAATGGTTGCTCAGTTCCATTAAGTGCCCCAGCAAGCCATGACAATGAACCAGCATGTAGAAAAGTAAGTACAGTGCAGCCATCATTAATGCACCTACTGTGACAAGTCAAGGGATCTGCTGTGAAAAAGCTCTATTGTGCCTGCGGTGTTCACCTCACCTGCGTCTGGGGAAATATAAGCTGCAAACCCAGTTGTGAACAGACCCACAGCACAGTAGCTTGCTCTTGTACTGAGCCATTATCCAAGTGTGTTTCGCTGGATGGGATTTTGCAGCCAAGGATTTTCTAGAAAGCTTGCCGTGAATGCTACGTCTATATTTGTTTTATGTTTTGCTGCTGCGATCATGGGACCTAAATGCTTGTGACTGTAGAATAAATTAAACCCTGCTTAACGCACCTGAACTTGATCAGAAGGGGTGATTGCAAAGGAACGGCGGATGTGTCGGACAGTATTTCCTGAAGTAATTTCACCTCATTTGACTTGTTTGCGTTTGATATTAAAGGGTCATTTCACCTGAATGATGTGCCTTCTGAGATTTAATGTGGCTTTTATGGAATTCACCTGCTCCTCAGTGAAAAGCTTCTTGTCCTTTTCAAGGGTTTTTATTTGAAATCTCTGGTGATGCTGCTTTCTGAACCGTCCACTTCTCAAATGAAACTAAATGGCTCCTAGTTTAAAGGAATACGGACATTTTGAGCTCGATGAAGGCCAAAGCAGAGCAATAGGAGAACATTTCTGACAGGAGAGGGCCTTTTTGGCTCTTGAGCTATGATAATGAATAAACGGACATTTCGACAAAGAAGGATTGCTGTCAGTGAAAAGCTTCGAATATTAAACCCAGGTCTGTGTGTTGCATGGCGCGGCATTCATTACAGGTCATTACGTGCGTTTTGCTTGGCTTTGTCGTGCTGTTTGTGTTGCGTGGCCAGCTGTGCTTCTGCTGTGCTTATCCTGTGACCTCGCTTGTGGCTGCGGCGCCGCGAACTGCAAAACCTGTTGTGATTAGGTCCGCCGTATTGTGCTCCACTCTCACGCCGTGGCTCTGTGTGTTCATTAGCTGCGTGCAAGTGGATGAATGAGATGTTCTCGGTTCGCTTTTCATAGAAAACCTGGTGCAAAGTCTTGTTTTTGTTTTGCAAATGGTTTGTCAGAGAGTTCCAGGTTTAAATGCTTGTGAAGTTAACAAAGGAAAGTCAGGTATTTTTCAGGTGACATTACATTCCAAACATTAGGAGAAAGTAACTGCTTGCTATTTTTACAGCATCATATTGGGCCTCTCTGGTGCTTCTAAAAAATCCACTATCAGAACCACTATAAGTCACATTTGCATCATTACATCCTCTTTTGTGGTTAATAATGGCTGCTTCAGACACAAAAACATGTTTTTAATAGTTGCTAGGCAGATTTGCAGCATAATATTTTGCTTTTCTTTTCAATTAGTCCAGAACAGAATGTACCTTGATTTGATACTGGATGTGAACATGCAAATTTATTGCCATAATCTCGCTATAATGTATAAATCTGACATTCATAGCAGCCACCACCTCATCTAGCTGCTGCCTTGACCTCACCCCGCTTCAGCTCTTTTTGCCTTGTCTTGCCATTATTGTTTCTAGTGGGGGGGGACCCTGTGGAAGGTATAGAGAGAGGCTTGTCTCAGCCAGAGAAGGTGTCATTGCATTATACTCCAACATAAAGCAGCTTTTGTGATTTTTCTGCATACTGCACAGTCCTACGCCACCTTGCTGTGCGCTAAAAATGACGAGAAGAATTGGACTCCTGCACAAGGCAGAGTGCCACCTGATATTTTGATTTAACAATGCTCATGGCGCCAGGATGTCCAGGCTCGGCCAAACACAGAGAGAGTGGAAGCATTCACTGATTCCAAAGGGATTATTATTTTGTCTTGTTGAAGAGGTGCAAAAAGCAGAAAATTTCTGATAACGCTTGTAGTGGGGGTTGCTGGCGCACATGTGTACTGAAAAGTGTGAAAATGCCAAAGTGTGCATAAGGCAAGTCTGCAGCCCAGGCCATATGGTCAGTATGAACCAAGTGTCTGTCCACATGTCCACTTATGAGACTCCAAACACTTGATGCTGCTCCACTTAAAATTTAAGACGATCCAGGCGCATGTAAAGGATGCTAAATTAGATTTGGACTGAAGAGTTCTGCTCTGCTTTTCACAAACTCCCACAATTTCACAGACTTTCTTCTGTGCTGCTACAATTTTTCCCAATGCTTAAAAAGACGGGTATTGTGATTATTGGGGAAAACGAAGCCGACATGAATTATTTTGTCTTTTGTCGTGGTTCTTGTTCTTCACGGTGAAACAGCAGACTGTGGTTGGAGTAGGTGCAGTTCGGGTGGGATGTTTTCTGAGCAGATGTCAATCAAAAAGACACCTGGCAGTTCATTAGCCCACACTTCTTTCAACAATCTTTCAGTCTGCTTAAATTTGCATATACAACTTGAGCTCTCCTTTCAATGAGTCCCTCTTGCTGCTTGGCTTGCAAATGTTCAGCGCTCACCTTCCCACAAGCCTTTGCAATGTAAGTACACGTGTCCTTGTCCAAATGAATAGGGGTTGTAACTTTGCATATGAATCTTGTTGCTCGTGGACTTTCACCATCAGGTTTCCTTGGATGTAACCTCATAAACCCCGCTGCACCCGCTGAGAAGGGGAAGAGGGCTGCCATTAAAATGCATGGTGAGAGGGCAAAACAGTGCTCCAACCCACAGAAGTTTCTTGTAAATCTGAGTCAAAACACAAACATTTCCAGAGACACCAAATGTGTCACGCTGAATCACAGGGAAAGGGGTAAGAAACGATGAAAACAGGAAATGTGTGGGTTGAAATATGTCAAATGTAAGAGTTATGTAGGGAAACGGATTTGGAGTGTACTGTAAATATGATGGCAAACAGGGAGAAATGTCTCCCCCCCCCCCCCCCCCCCCCCCAAACGTTAGAGCTGCTTGATGGAAAGCTTAAAGGAAAGTCGGGGTACAGCAATACATCATACATTACCATTTGTTTTGCAAAGCGCAAACACAGACACAACAATTCTACACTTGTTTTTTTTTTTTTTGTATGAATATTATTTGAATAACTTAAAATTACCATAAATACCATTTAAAAAAACTGAAGCTAATGCAGGCTGAACATCACATTGTGTTACAAATACGGTATGTGAGCTAAAAAGAAACTTATTGTGCATCAAAATGAACCAGAACAATAAATGGAATGTTAAGGATCTAAACCAGAACCTCTGCACAGCTAGCAGCAGAAATGAGGAAGTCCAACCTCTGTCTAGACTAGCCGCGCTAGACAACCCACGGCAACGAATTTAATTCTCTGCCAGGGAGGGTCTAGTTACCCTCCATAAGGCTCGAGGCTGGATTCTCCTAAAACTGGCCGGACCAATCACCATGAAGTGTAGAGTCAGAAGGCGGGCGTAACGAAGTGACGACAGAGGCGCGACGATTCTGACAGAAACAACCAGCGCACAATAAACAGTTATCTTTCGACTCGGCTTTGGCCACAGCCCTTAAAGATTTGAAGCTAAAATTCAACTTGAAAGATAAACAAAGGACGGCACTGAAGTGTTTCATTGAGAAGAAAGACTTATTTGGACTTATGCCGACGGGATATGGCAAATCCTTAATATACCAGTTGGCTCCGCGGCTCTGCTGGTTGGGAAGCTAATGGGACTTAGCCACAATCCGCCGGTGCTCTCAGAACTACGTCAGCCTATTCGTTGCGTTGATTGGTTGTATACCTACCCAATTGCTGCAGAGGGATTTGATAGACAACCTTTTAGCCGCCTCCCTCCCTGTCGAGCTTCCCTAGACCCTTGTGCCACCAGAAACATGGGTATAGCGTGGCTAGGCTAACCTCTGTCTACTTTTGGTCTCAACCAGTTTCCAATTGCAAGTGAGTATCAGGACCTTTTTTTTTTTTTTTTTTAAATCCAGTGCTGTTTAATCACTCATACCGAAATTGTTTCCCCAAAGTGTTGAAACATAATCCTTGGCTAAGGTTTACGAAATGGGAAAAACCTTGGATAACTGTGTGCACACAAAACCATCTTTTCACAGCTCAAACACATGTGAAAACAGTTTGTGTGACTTAACACCACAAGTTGTTACGGATACTAGTTTGGAAAATGTGACTGGGTGGGTTTATTGTGAAAAAATAAAACTAAGATCATTTTCTTGCTATTTTGTGACAGTTTATACAGGGTCTAGGTCATATCACAAACATGCATTTTACTATACCAGTTTTATTTCAGCATGTTTTACCCATATATCTGTTGGCTTCATAGAGGCAATATTAGCTGAATAAAATAGGCCTGTGCAGGATATAGTTGCCATATCTGTAGAAAAACTCAGTTCTAAATAATGAAGAGGAAAACTGAATAGTATATTGTATTCATTGTTGTAAAATGCAAATCACAGTTGGGCTATTCCTAGAATATAGTTTCAGAATCGTGTATATTCCTAGATATTTGGTGTATTATATCACAATTAGCATTTAACACACCTTACGCTACATTAATGTGTTTGTGCAGCCTAATTTTTTTTCTGTTCTTTAAAGGAAGCCCTGAGGACCGTTTCATTAATGTGAAAAAGTGTAGCTAAAAGCTTAAGTAAGATTTGCAAGATGTATAAATTAAAACACATTTTCTATGATAATATGACCTTTGCTTTCCAAAAAAATATAAATTAATTGCACAATCCTATATAGAACCGACCTGACGAGTTAATCAGAGTGTGTTATTTTGCATCAGCCGTCTGAAATGTCTCCTCCTGACAAAATGACCTTTGTTTAACTCCTGGAGGATGGTAGGAATGTTGTCAAAATCGATTTGTTTCAGAACAACGTGTGAAAAGCTTGGAGTGTAAGGAGATTTCAGCTTAAAAAAAAAAAAAAGAGGGAGGGGGAAAGAAACTGGGGTGTTTGTGTGTGTGTGTGTGTGTGTGGAGATTGTTTCTTCACAGGAGATTTAAAATGAACAGTCCAGTGGTAACTTGCACCGAATTAATCTGCATTTATAAAGCCGGTCGGAGTGTTATTTTTACCTTCTGCTTCCACTCACTCACTCAAGTTTCACAGAGGCACACGCTGGCTGTGAAATTCAGGTTCAAGTGTGAATTTTGCCCTGGAATCGCACACCCTTTCCTGTGCATTTTGTTGCATAGTGGGTTTCTCGAGCCAAGACTGACAGATGCTCTGTTGACGAGACAGCTGCCAGCACTCAATCCGGCAACTGGGTCAAGTCCTGACGTCCGTGACAAGCTCCTGCCACGAGGGCTTTGCCACTGTCCCCCCAGGCTCTGCGCCTTACCTGCACGTCACCTGTACTCCCCAGAGGCCCTCCAGAGGACCTCTGGGACCTCGTAGGTTCCTCCCGTGGTTTCGGATTCGGCGCCTACACTCCTGTGGGCAGGAGAGGAGGCTTTCTCTTATAATTAGGCTCTGTAGCATCGAGGGGCATACAACCTACGTCTGCCGTTTAGGGATGAAGATGACTGGTCCCCCCCCCCCATCCCTGCTGCATTATTAAGCGTGACAGGACTCATTGCGGAGTGTCTCTCCCATTCTCTTTGTACTGCTTCCCCCTTACCCGCTATATCCCTCCCCCCCACCCCTCTCCACCCCCGGCCCTCCTCGACAGCCCACCGCCACATGTGTCCTCTGTGAAATGGAAATGCCGCCCCATTAAAAACCGTCAACCTGAAGCAGATCACTGCTGCACTTATGCTAATGTAGACACAGGAAAATATCACACAAGAAGAGGAAGAGGAGGAAAAAAAAAAGTTGGGGAGGGAAGCAAATCGGATGAAAAAATTACTAGTTTCACTTGAGGGATGAAAGTGTAGTAGCTCTAATTGGAAATGAATACAGTTGTAGTGTGTAGTGAGGAAATAGTCACTTTTTTTTTGGTGCAGGGAGTCGGGGCGGGTTTAAAGTGAGAGTTGAAGATGCACCAGAGAGGACAAGAGGGAATAAGATGGGGAAACAGAGACAAACTTGGATGGGAGATAATTAGGCGCACAGTTTGCCCCTGCATTGAACAGGAGAGACACCCAGCATACATTGACCACAATTTTTGCGGTTACGATTATGCAGGCTGGATTTACAGCTTCTTTTATCATGATTTTTTTTCTTTCTAATGTTTAAAGTAGTTTATGAGTAAGTGTCCACTGCTCAAACCACAAATTCTAAAATCTAACTGGGAGGGGAAAAAAATAGGCCTTACAGTCACTTAACAATTAAAATTTAACAAGACTTCAGCATACAAGTGATGCATAAAATTACTGCAGAAAATAAGGGTCCTCTTACTAATCTGTTTGGTTGCGTCTTGGCGGCCTGGGATCAGCCCCTCTGTCACCATGGAGAGTGACAGTAATGATAAACCGTAATCAAATCTGCTCCCGTGAGAGTCTGCCTCATTCCTCACTGCACATAATGGGGAGAGGGGAGGAAAATTAAGTGTCCCTTTGATCCATGCAGCTGAATACTGAGCATGTAGCAAATTAAAAAGAGATGCCCGCTGCACCTGTCTGGAGAATTGCGGCCAAACAATACAGATTTTTTTTTTTTTTTTAAACACTCGGTGACATGCTTCATTGTCAGTCTCAGGCCTTAATTTTCTCTAAATGTAGCAGGCGTGTCTCTTATCAGTCTGGATTGCATTATCAGAAGGGTCAAAAAGTAAAACTCTGTGTGGACAAGGACAAAACGGGCACATTTTAAATTAAAAGTAGTAAAAATATGCAGTGATTATGCTGTCTTGACTGCTTAAATCTGTTGTATGGTGATGTTCGTTACAGATGTGTTCACATATGCAAACAGCGTTGGAGAAATTTACATAACATGCTGTTGCTTCGAGGAAAAAGCAATATGAGTGCTAAATTTCTCTCCCAGCACTTTATGAGCACCAACATCTGTGCACACCCGCCCCATCCCTTCCAAACACAGGACATCTTGATCAGATGCGTTCTTTATTATAGGGGTTGCCATGACTACCATGTCGGTAATTGGATTAAGCGATTGCAATTTGCCATGTGAATATCAGCATGTCAGAGCCGGGTTTTGCACTGGTCGGATGTTTTCGGAAAGGGGCCTCTTTGTGTGGGCGAGCCTTCATTTATTTGTGCTGATGAAGATGATGATGAGCGCGATGACGACGCGCTGATGACAGCGGTAAAGCTAATGATTACAATAACAGCTGTCTGTTCCCAGATGTATAATCCTGGATGCTATAATTAGATTCACGCTGTGGCTGGAGAGAAAATTGATTTCACGACTGATTGTTGTGTTCATTACTTTCAAAGGTACGTCAAGTTAAAGGCTAATTACGGTTTCTAACTCAATTCACGAGGTGTCAGGATTTTAATTCAATCAATTCAAGGTACAGTGTTCTATATAGCTTCTTATTACTAAGTAATCACTGACTGAACAAACAACTCGATGGGAATTCCTTATTTAGAGCAGCCGACTGAATAATCAAGCAAACGATGCAAATCAACCCAACTGACAGAAAGAAAACTAAAGAAACCAACTGAGGTTCAACATCTACATAAGATAAATATTACCTTTTATATTATAACTCCGCCATGGAACGCGGCAGAACTATGTGAGGATCAGCATACGTTTGTCCTTCTGTGAATCTGTTTGTCTGTGTGAAACATTACTCAAAAACGGACTAATGGATTTGGATGAAATTTTCAGGGAAGGTCAGAAATGACACAAGGACTAAGTGATTAGATTTTGGCAGTGATGCAGCTTATAGTCTAGATCTATGGATTTGTTAAAGAATTCTGTATCATTGTGAGATGGCGTCACTAACTATGACAACAAGTGAACGCTACGTCAGCTGGCTGCATCAATTCACGCCGCCTGCTACATATTTTGGTCACGTGATTCGGTATCCGTACATAACGTACGCAAGCATAACACACGCCTGTGCCCAATTATTTATTTATTGAGTATGTGGGTAGATCTGTATTAAACGGTCAGATTCTATGTTGCCGTGATTTCTGAATACTCAAATTGAGGAATGAACAGCCCTGGTGGAGTAGTGCACTCTTTGAGTGCTTTTTTTTTTTTGTTGACAATGGAAGTAAATTAATTGGGATTAGTTATAGTTAAAAATTATGACATTCTTCAGCATTACAGTTGGTCACTACTTTTACCACATACACTGTCTTCATCCTGGCTATCTCGCGTTCATAAGAAAGGTCTAAAACTATCCATCATCTATATATTGCTTAATCCTCATTAGGGTCACGGGGGGCTGGACTCTGTCCCAGCTGACTTAGGGTGAAGGCTGGGAGCACCGTGGACAGGTCGCCAGTCTATCACAGGGCTACAAACGATCTCAGTCACATTCACACCTATGAACAATTTAGATTGACCAATTAACCTCTGCATATTTCTGAACTGTGGGAGGAAGCTGGAGTACCCAGCGATTAACCCATGCATGCACAGGGAGAAGTTCTAAAACTAACATGTACATAAATTAAAGGATTGATGTGCTTAGATCAACTACAGATTGGCCTTGATATTACCGATCCATCAGCTATATGTGAGGGAGGAAGCTTTGTTTTAAAAAAATGGAAGCTCCTTTTTCATTCACAGAAGAAGATAAGATGTTTGTTTGGAGACACAGTTCAGAAAAATTATCTGTAAAGTTGTATCTAGGGTTACTGATATTTTTCTTGGAGATGTTTGCAAGAGTAAATATTGTACAAGATTATGGTATTGTCACATGATTACTATACAATGATCGGGATGGAATTGAAAAATGTATTGTGTGTAAGGAAAAGCAGAAACAAACAGACATCATGCTGTAAAAAAGCAGAAGAGAGGTGATATTTTGGCAGCTGGTGCACCAGAAACACAATGAAAATGATTTCCATAATTAATATACATATTCTTGTATTAAGTTTACATGATGTTTTAAATGTTTAATGAAGGGCATTTACATTAGTAGAAACAATACAATTACCCATAAAGACATACAATGATAGGTACATAAATAAGTAGATTATGAGAAACTGTATTTTGACAGATTGCTGCTGTTTCTACACCGACTAAAAAAAAAACCAAGAACACATTCATTGAGCTTTTTTTTGCTGTGAAAAAGATATTACTCATGTAACAAATAATTCTTTGGTAAATTGCAAAACTCAGTTATACAAGCAAATTCCAATTTTATACTGTAAATATAGCAATTTCATGTATTAAAGAATGGAAGATATTTGATGGATTGTGGTAAATTTGCAAATATATATGCAACAATTTCATCTCAGATATGTACGCTTTAGTTCTTCACGGGTAAAGACTTTTGTTATTGCATAGCAGACATTTAAATTCAGTCTATATTTGTAATTTTGCTGATATTTTCATGTTTTCAAATATGGCCATTATGGGAAAATTCTGTAAAACTAAAAGGAACATTTGCAGATGAGCTAATATTATTTATTAATTTTACATTGCACTTTATCACGGCAATACAATTGAACATTTAATGACTAAAGAACCTTACACTGAAGAGAGAGAGATGTTTTCATTTTGATGGACTCAATAAAGGCAAACTTAAATTCCACTCATGCAACATTATTTTCTGGATTCTTCGAGGGTGTAGAAGAAATCCATCTATTAAAAAAAGGTGTTTGGAGGACTGCTGAATCCCTTAATGCTAAGCTGCAAAGGTGAAAAGTGTCTGTGAATGACAAAGTTTCTGTAACAACAAGTGCATGATCTGTGCTCACATTCTGTTCACTTCGAAAGCCCTCTGGTTCAGAAACGTCTTAACTAGGCTTTTGAGTGATAGCATGGTTAAGTATCATGGCCCTGCATTGTCAGGCGGTCAAACCCTTCAGGGGGAACAAATTACTCTGAGATATGTGGGGGGTGACGCCCGGCCATATTACACATTACACGGGTGAAAACAAATGTAACACTGCACATGAGAGTCATTGAGGCAGAGTTTTAATTATTGTCAGTGTCAGACTTGAGCGTAGCCACTCAGGGAGGCAAAAATAGAATGGGGAATTAGCCTCTTTTCACTATCCCTGACAGCTAATTACATATAAAATGGCTAACACCACAAAACAAAAGCAGCCAGACAATTACACTTGGCTGCAGCTTGAGCTGAGCTGTAGAGGCTGTAACATGGATGCTTACACTTTGATTCCGAGGAATAGTTTGCTCTTGGATCTTGAGAGGACTCTGAATGCAGGAGACATCATCAGAATGTTTGCATATTTTTCCTGAGATCAATATAAACCTGTTCAGTCTGCCAGCAAATGGGGTGCACACTCAGTTTAGATTTGGCCTTGCTTCTTGATGCAGCCTTGAGCCGATATCAAAGCGTGTGCTTCTGAAAAGTCAAATGCAATGAATGTTGAATATGAGTTCAGCTCCGAGGACGGTTTTATTGGCCCCTCTCCAAATGAACATTGACTTCTTCATCTATTTGATACATTTCTAACTCCACCCAGGGAACGATGAAGAGGTAGCACGACTCCGGGGCATCATGAATGGATGATTCTGTCTTGTGTGTCTCATTTTAGTATTTTCATTTAATCATATTCAATATGGCCTAATCAATCTAATCGGTGGTCAATTACTCCCCCACCCCCACCCCCCACCCCCGCCTCTGCTCCTGTTCCCGGATCTTGGCAGGCAGAGGGCTCAATGGGAGTTGGTTTGAAAGGGAATGAAGGGCTGTGTGGTTTTGAGGGCTGCTGCTGCTTTGTGTCCTTTCCCAGCCTGGCAGAGGCTTCCTGTTCTCTGTCCTGCGAGTCAAAAGCCACCTCAACTAGCCAGAGATGGAAAGAGAAAGGGCAAAGACAGCGACAGTGAATACTCGTGGCCTAGTTTGGTCTCTAGGACACCGAGACTCCAGCGTTTCCAGGACACCTTTTGTTCCCTTTCATGCGTGTTTGCCTTTTTCACCACGTGTAAAGATTGCTATCTGATCGCCCCTTGTCCTTGTTGTGGGCTGAGTTTGCAATATGATACTGCAGGTGTGTTTGAGAGGAAGAGGCAGCTGTATTTATGTATGCATGTGTGCGATCCCAGACCAGCTGTATCACTGCACCGTTCACTCGGGCACTCATTGCTTCATGCTGGCATAAACAAGCAGGAGCTGATCTGTGACATCCACACATGACAGCTCAACAAAAGGCTACACAAAGCCTGTGTCGGTCCCGACGACAGCCAGTCGCACACCCTCTCAGTGTGCAGCTGAATCAAATTTTTTTTTTTTCTTGTGAGCCAGAAAGACAGTCTGCAGCTCTGTGGCTGCTTTAATTATTTCCAAAATGTGTTTGGTGTGACCTAAGTTGAATCCACATTTCAAATGGAGGTGAAATCATCGGCTCCATTTAGATAACGTTTGAAGAGCCAGCTGGGCTCAAACAGCTTTTGTACTTTAAGTCTTTGTTCTCACCCAGCTGTTTACCTTGCTAAATTACTCAGGTTTGAACTTCAGCAACAGTGGCAGAGTGGAGGCCCAATGAGCAAAAATCGCACTAGTTAAAAAAAGTTCGGCACCAGTTGGCCTGTTAAAACACCTTTTGAAAGCTGTCTTGCCTGCTGTGAAGGCCTATTTTTTTGTTGCTAGAAAGAACGTGCTTAAATCTGAAACTGGTTCTGTTGTGCTACCAATCCAAAGAATCTGTTAAAGCCCTGTTAATAAACAGGATTTTTCAGCTGCAGAAAGCTTTATGCTGCTACGGAACCTCGATAATTTCTCCTTTTCTTGGGCTGGTGGTGAAGTAACACATTTACCAGCAATGCTGCATGGAGCAGTAATGATTGACATCAATTCCTCATAGCTAATCTAAGCTTCCTATGTCAGAGCGTGAAATAGGATAAAGACATAATCATAAAGTTTGTGTAAGTGCCTCTGTTCTGAGCCAATTTTCCTTTTTTCCTTTGCAAGTCTTCTGGGCTCCGGGAAAAAAAAAATTGTAATGTAGTTAATGCACAGTGCGAATGTTTCTAACTGATGCAAAGCAGCAAAATTATAATGCTTGAAAGCATTGGCAGTGATTGAGGCACAGTAAAGTACTGCTAAATGTGTTCAGCTGATAGACGTTTAGGGGCCCATTAATTTGAGAAGAAGTAGTTGTGGAGGTGGGAAAACGAATTAGACTAAAAGCCCTTTAAAAGTGCGGCTCTAGGTGACGTTGAGGAAAAGCAGAATATTCTTTCTTTTCATGTCTCCGGGGAGAACTCGCACCATACGGGCAGCAACACGAGAGAAAGCAGTCCTCCTTGCAGCTCTGCTTTTCCATGTGGTTTGGAGATGAAATGGCATTTTGTCACATTAGCATCTGGATGAACAAGCAAAAATGACGATAAGGCTCATTTCAAATATCAATCAGAGGCAATATATTCCTGGCTGCGCTACACTTGGTTTACTCATTTCAAATGTTTCCTCCGGAGCGTACAGTGTTGTTTCACTGGTGAAAGATTTATCTCGGGAAACTCTTTAATAGTTGTCACAATATCCAAAAACATAAACAGTCTGGAGTTGGACCTTGAACGTCCTGGAAATATGTTTGACGAATAGTTCACTGCGTTACCAAGAGCTCAGCGCCATAACTGTCCAATTTATAAATAAAAGTAATCACCCTGAGTTAGGAGAAATATAAACAGCATGAGGGAAGAGGTAATAAATCATGTCACAGTCTGTGGAGCAACTTGCGCTGATAGTTACAGGTAATATTTAAAATACTCGGCTGTATGTGGAACTCTGAAGGGCAGCAAAATGAAATGACTAATGTTTTTTTTTCTATTATAACAAGAAACTGTCTCTGAAAACTATGTCTACTGTTCTAAAAGTGTTGCGGTTATATAAACCTGTAGGTCAGTCAGGTTATTGCATCATCTTGAGATCAGTCACCTGGCGCTGCAGATGTACAGACCGTCTAATGGTGGTGTTCGACAAAGAGAGTCATTCCACTGAGTTCATAGGGAAAGATTATCATCCCAGGGAGATGACTCTCTGTAGGTGAGCAGCAGTTGTGTGTGTAGCCAGGTATAACTGATGATGTTCAATATAAATGCTGCCCTCCTGCTGAGTTCACACGGCACTGCTCCAGTTTCAGCATTGCTGGATCAAGATTGCACCACAACAGCCGCGCGTACTTCCTTCCTGTATAAATCTGTGGGTGTAAGCTTAATGGGGTAGCAGAGGCAGCAGACCTTAAATAGAGGTAACTAATTCCTCTCGTTGCACTTGGCCTACAATTCTGCTGAGACATTTATAACGGGGTGCACCTGCCAATACCTGAAGAAGCAAATGTATGGCTGGTATTTTGGTCACCATTTAGCAGACATTAAAACCCCAAGCCATGATTGGTTTATGGTGTCATTTATTGCACCGTACACTCTCTGGTGTACAGACGGTTAGAAACTGCAAAGGTCTTGCAAACTTCCCACTTGTGCCATGAAGTACAAGTCTAATCATATTGAATATATTGTTTTATTGTCTACAAATACATGAAACAGAACCAACAATAAGTGGATGCTGACAAGTATTGCTTGCGTAGTGTTAAATCTCATCCGTCTGTGGTGTAGGCCTCCATTTTTATCCATGAACACATGGTCGGGAACACTTTTCTTCAGTACAACCTACATGGGCGTTGAGCTTTGCTTTACATTAATCTTGTTCTGTATATAATGACACAATCCCAATGCATACTGGTGAAAGAGTCTTCATCAGTAGCAATAAAAAAATGAGAGAATAGTTACTTTAATTTAGATGGAAAAATGAAAGAACATAGCAAAATTTGGCAAATATCACTGGATAACAGAGCCTTTTTGCCATCTGTTGCTGGCTTCTGTACAGGGCTCCCTAGGTGTGCTAGTCTGAGGAGGCTGCAGTTGACAGGTACTGGTGGTCGCTCTTCCACAATAGTTAAAATACACCCATGACCCTTTGTCTGCCACCATCTTCACTTAAAGGCATTATGGAGGATGTTTTTTTTGTTTGTTTAATTTGTCTGATTCACATAAAATGAATATACTGACCTTTAGTGGACTTGTATGTATGGTTTCTAAAAAAAAAAAAAAAAAAAAAAAAACTGTGGACATGGCAGGACCTGAAAAACATCAGCCAATCAACGCTCTCGGACCGAGGCGTTTGCTTTGCTCCCTTTCCTGTCAATCAAAAATCTTCCGGCTCAGGCCTAGTTACGTAGATTACGTACGCCTTGGACTTGCATGTTTTCTGTATGTGTTGCTTTGGTATAGCTTCGTAGTTAGCTGGCGACTTGTTTTGCTCATCTTTCTTTACATAATGGCAGATAAAGATCCAGGGGGACCCAGCCGTAAAAGACAACTTCACGAATCCTACGCAAGTTTCTGGAGGGGGGCGTTTCTTCGTAAATGTTAAGAGGGGGGAGGTTAGAGGGGGGTGAGGGAGAGGTTGTATGTGTGCATGCGCATGCTACGTTCAAAGTCGTAGGAAATTAAATCTCCTCTAATGCCTTTAACTGTCACACTCCCTGATGAACTCGTGAGGTTATTCCTTCGACTCCTTTTGTTTTAATTTACATGCGCAATTGTCTTTATTTGCATCATTGTGTTGTCTTTCCTTCTTGTGATAGCATTGACACTGTGTAGCTTGACGGGGTTAAATTCAAAATAAACATATTTTCTCATGACGTTTAATTAAAATGGGTATTTCAAAATTTTACGCAATTTGCAACATTTACTAGAATGCAGTATCTATAATCTCATACTTGCTGCCATGAATATCAATCAGAGATAAAAACCTAAGTTGAAAAAGTCTATAATTTAAAATGTATGTAGTACGTTCTGTTACTTGTGTTGTTGTTATAAGACGACAATATGCAATATCATCCTACCCTGTGCAATAATCCTTACATTTTATGACCGACTGAAAATGTGCACGGCCTCATAATTAGCCTCTAAATATTTCTAAATGTCACAGTAAGCCCATTAGATTTGGGCATAAGAAAAAGGCAAAATGGATAAACTAATTAGGAAAAGTTTACTTCAGAGACTTCCATTCAAGTTCGTGTTAATTATGTCAATCCGACAATACCCATACGGAAGAAATGTACCTCTATTCTTTTGCCCCCTCCTTCCATTCTGAGGAGCCTTTAGCAAGTTTTTAATGCAACATTCCTGTTACCCCTTTGCCAGGTAATCAGGTAATTATAAGTTCATAGAAATGTGTGTATTTACATAAAGATGGGTGACAAAATAAAGCATGGACTCTTTACCCCCAGAATGAGGGGATATGGTGGATCTGTTATGGCGTGGACGACAGAACATATCTATATATGGCAGGAGTATAACTACTTGCCATGGGTTGCTTTGTGCATCCCATGATACCTTCCCATCAGGTGCCTCTCATACATCATCTCTGGCATTTCTAATCATAGAATGCAAAGCTGTGTTGCTGCATATTCGAGTGATGTCACTCTTATTTCGGATCAAAATAAGAGCAGTTGTTCAGTTTTATTTACCATAGTATTCCAAGCTGTACATAATGATTGATTATTCAGAGAGGCTGTTTTGAAACATTAGACTGTGATGAGGGCTTGTCACTGAGGACGGTTACGTCTGCTGTCAGCAAAGGAGTAATTGATGATTACATTTTTCGTGCAATGATGTAGCATAAAGATGTGTTAAATTTTTCTTCTGGGTCTATTTTCTGTCTTTGCAAGTTTTATATTCTGATAGACTATTTATTCCCGTCAGCAGCTAATGAAAATGCGCCTGATTTGCATTTTATTTTTCTGACATTTCAAAAAGTCCAATTCGGATTCTCTTGACAGTTGGATGGAAACAGTAATAGAGTCACCAACTGGGGGCAGCATGGAACGTACTGGCAGTTCAAAAGAACAATTAAACCTGTACAGATGGGAAAGAGAAACACGCATGAAAATGAGGAAGAAGGTACATTTTATGGGAAGTTGTTAAGCTTCTAGTCAGCGAAAGACACATGAACGCGTCTCGTGGCTGTGAGGAAGATGGAAAAAATGGAACATCAAAGCCCTGTAGGACTTTACCATATGTCACCACTAAAGACTCAATATTTGTGCAAGCAAAATGTGTTGTGAACTCGGAGGCACACTCAGAGTGTCCTGAGGAAATGAAGTTCCATGACAACTTGGAGTAGTCAATTAATCGTAGGGCCTTAGTTCAGACAGAATGATGAGGTGGGGTTAAGTCTGCTGGGCCACTAATTAAAAAGAAGCAAAGCTCATCTCTGTCTCTGCAACACAATGATATTTTAGATGGATGCTTGCACCGTCTAATGTGCGTGCACACACACACAGACACACAAGCATAAACAAAGACACACACATACAAAATTGAATTCTCATTAGATTACTCCATGGAAAGGCTGCTGCTTCACTGCCGAGCAAAGCCTCCCAATGCAAGAGAATTTCCCTCAGTTCTGGGTCTGAAATGCTCTGTGTGGGATGTTAACAGTATAACTCGGCCCAGCAAAATCTACATGATTATCCCAATCAAAGAGGTGATGGAGAGCCACGCTGATGTTGGCTAATCAAGTCCATTAATGCCCAACATTAATTCAATGGCAGTGTAAAACACAGTTACATGACATTGAGAAAGCAATTATCAGCAAGACAATAATTTGCTTAATAAAGATCCCATTAACAATCATTATGCGACTTTGCTGATTCTTTTATCTCAAGGCAAGCAGGAGGGAAAGAAGACAGATGCCCTAACTGCTGACAAAGACCTTATTTCATTCCTTTTGTTTGAGGGGAAAAGACTATATTAGAGATAGCCATGGTGCCTCAGCCCTTTTATATTGTTGTTCATTTTCGTGCAGGGTAATAAGGCTTAGAGAAGGACACTGGAAGAATGGCTCACCTCTTCCTCTTCACCTCAGTTTACCTTGTCCTGTGCAAGCCCTGCCTCAGAGCGCTGGTGCTTTGATTTGCATTTACGCAGCTAAATAATTAAAGTGTGGGGTGTAGTACATCAGTGCAGCGCCCAAATTGCATTTAGACGGGTGGGCCGAAATGCAACCAGGCATCATAATATGCTTGGTTACACGGAATCCAAGCACAGTCCTGTCAGTCATGTATTGGAGTCAATGGGCATTTAAAAGGTATCATGTGCAGTTTCAGTTTAATTCAGTTCTGTTTTATTTGAGTTGTGGCCACAGACGGCACTGTGAAACACTGGTACGGTGAGCAGGTCCAGTGTTTTGTTTGTATCTCATGCTATGCTAACGCTGGGTGCAAGGATGCATGCGTATGAACAAATGTGTGCATGTGGATGCATTTTGGCTGTCCAAAGGCATTGGTAATGTGCCAAGAAATACAGCAGTGCACAAGCTAAAGGTAAAGAGGACTGTTGGCTAAGAAACATGAATGCTACATGACCAATACAGGTTGCGAAATTATCCAAAAATGACTGTGCTAATGCATGAAATATGTTTACATGTGGCGTTTTGGCGAGAAAACTAAAGATAACTGAATGACTTTACAAGGGGTTTCCACAAGGTAACTTTTTAAATGTCTAGAATGCATTTGACTTTAAGGTTAAACATTTTTCTTTTTGCGTATACTGCATATTGTTGGCAGCTTCTTTTCAGTTGCTATTTTGTCTTTTCTTTCCTCTTGTCTGCTCAAGGTAATGCTAAAAAAGGTGACTTGAGAAACTGTAGTGTCTTACTCAGTAAAACTACTAAGCAAAGTCTAGTCAAGGCACTGGTGCAATCAGTACATCATTTTTGGGTACAACATGATTTTAATCAATCATGCATGCTGATGAATTGTCGTCTTTGCAAACCCTAATTTTACATTTATGTAAAGACTGACGGTGAAATATTAGGGAGCAACTACAGTGTTCCCTAAATGCCTCGCATTAAGGCCACAGTAAATGAAAGCTTGTTTACAGAGAAGCCTCTAGTCTCCATAGTCAAATTACTGCAGTGTACACGAGTCAGGCATGTGTGACGTGAACAAAAACCACTCAAAGATTGAAATAAGGTGTTCTCATGTCAGATTTACTCAACTTGACACATGGGTTTTATCTACATGGGTTGTTTTGCACGACTGGAGCATTTTAAACATCAGCATCACAGTCACACGTGTTCATTTAATCGTGGGAAGCCAAAAGCCAAGATGGTGATTAATACTAGATTAATCTCCCCGACTGATTGAATGTTGTACTTTTTCTTCTTCACTGGTTCAATTGATGTTTCTCTTTCTGCACCTGCGCTCACCTTCAGCTTCATCTTTGGATTGCTTCTCTCATCTGGCAAGGAGAGACTGCCTGAGCCAGTGAAGAAGGAAAAAGTACTTACAATGACTTGCACAGTAGCTGCCCATGTCGGCTGGAGGAGCTCCAAAAACAGCCCAATGACCATCACGCGCTCACACTCGTGCAGTCATGCCATCTTTACTTGCACGCTGGTGACGTGGAGGTTGCGGTGGCAATCTGGAGCAGGGACAGGCCTACTCAGTTTGACTCAGTTCTTCTTCATCTACTATATCTTACTCTTGATGCAATATAACTTTGGTTTGCACCTTTCAAGAGAACTTTACCAAGAGCACCGTGCTGCTGTAAAAGGCAACAGGCTATAGACTCGGTGAGAAAGAACAAAAACCAAATGTCAACCAAGACACAATATACCAAAGTAGATTTAAAAGAACATGCTGAAATCAGAAAAGGGAAAAGGTGCCTTGACATATGCTGCTTTTTTATGCGTTTTCTTCTCCCTCGGGAGAAAATTATATGTGTATACTTATGTTTTTTTTGCCCAAAAATAGCTCCCAGCACCACGGCACAGACACCAACATGTGGACACGTGGTGATAATCTAATGTTCAGTGATGAAGAAATAGAATCGGTGGTAGAGTGGCTAAATATGGAGGAAGACAGAGGAAGTGCATGAGGGAAGCTGTTGTTCCCGGAAAGACACTTCATCTGAGCATCATTTGTGTTTTTTTTCTCCTGGGGGCTATAACTGGTTGGCTAACAACAATAACAACACATCTCTTTGGAAGGAAAAGTCTTTGTCTGGAAAATTCACAGTCTTATCACACACCAGTCATCTTTGTCATGTAACTAAAAGGCTCAGTGTATTGTGTGACACGAGGAAACAGGAAAGTGTTGTAGCCTTTGTGCTGTTATCTGACACAGAGGAAAAAAACAACAACAGAATGTGGCTCGAGGTGAAAAGATGCTTCCTAAAATAACAGCCTGTGAAACGCTGGAATTCATTAATGGTTCAACAGAAAATTGTCAACAAGTTTGATAATAGCACTTTTGTTTAGTCATTTATTAAACAGCAATACCAACCATTTGTTGCCTAGAGGTACAATTTGTTCCTTTATTTGTTCAGCATCATTCTAAATTGGTTATATTTGGGATTTAAGGCGCCAAAAGATTGAGTGAAGGATGTCACATTGTAATTAACACTTTTCACTGTCTCATGACATTCTATTGAAGATAACTGGCTAAACAGTTAAGGTGTTACTCTGATAAGTAAGAAAACATCAAGCTAATTAATCAAAATGGAAGTAATAGTTGGTAGTAGTAGATTAATTGTTAATCTATCTAATTTATTGAGCTGTCCTCATCAAGCACCCACAATTAGTCTTAGCATCGATGGTCTCCACAGCTGCCCTCTTTACTTTGATCCCTGCTGTTTCAGTGATGTGGCTCACTGCCACATCAGAGCTGCTGACCTGGGTTCACTTTAGCATCGTGATGGTGCCCAGACCACGGGGGACCAACCTTCCTGGCTCCAACCTGATGTCTCTTTCACATGGCAGCACGGTTGCCTCTCAGCAAAAACAACCCATGATCAATACGTCGACGGCATCTTGCCACGTTTGAGTACGTTTCTGTGCTCCAGTTTCCTCTCACAGCAAAACAGCGTTTAACTCAAATGGACTGGAGACTTTTTTTTTTAAAACAGCAATAGGACCCTTTATTGACCTGAGGAAATATTTCTGAGGTTGCCCCCTTCTTACAAGTCTAAAAATATACTATGTGACGCAGAGAGATCAGTTAATCTCAGCTAATATATCTTCATTGCTCCTTTCATGATTCCATCCATGTTCCTCTCCAGTGTCTGTGTTGTGTCTGAAATTGGCTAAATTTCACACTGTCGAGGGGGGATCTGTGTGAGGCGATCGATTTTTAAAATCGCCACTGAGCGAGAGAGAGTGCAATTGATGTCAAGGCTGCTCAGAAATGAGTTTTCTGGGCTTTCCGATTGAAATGACGTGGAGCCATTGTGACTGGAGGCAAAGTGGAGCCAGGCAAGGACCTATTATCGAGTGCTCCCCAAGACAAACCAAAGCCTTTCAGGTTCAGGATTGGTGCCCTCTTCACTGTCCCCCCCACCCCCACCCCCACCCCACATATTATATACTGTGGGCACAATAGAGGCTGAAGCCCAGGGGCTGGAAGCTGCTCACTTGTGTACCATTTTTGGACAAGAGTGGGCCAGGGCATCTGCTTTCCAGAGGTCTCCTCGCTGGACGTAGTCAATTAGAACGCTCCCCCTTTGCGGGGTCCGTGGGGAGTGGGAGGAGGCTCCCAGGCGCACCTGTCAATATTTACTGTTCTAACAAAATACATCATTCATTGCCATCTGCTCTCCAAGAGCACGCGTAGGGGCGCTGCTGCTGCAAAATTAATAGCACTTCTAATGCTCCTTTCCTAATGGGCCTAATCAATTAATCAGCCCTTCGCAATCTGGAGGCATCATTAACCAGTGCATATATCCCTAATTCTGTCAAAAGATGTGAATTTGCTTCACTGCTGTTACCAACTAAACATGACTGAGTGCATTTTTCTGGATTTAAAGTGAGATTGCTTTATTAACTATGCAAACATGTTGAAACCGGCCTCCTGTTCCTCAAGTAATATTTAGAGGCAGAGCATCTTTTCTGCTGTCATAGCTGTGTGGCACCGTTGCCTTGCAAACTGAAGGTGTGTATTTGGAAATGTGGCATAGGCAGCTTGAAGCCGAGGCCCAGAAGCTGGGTGTGATTGTGCATTTTGATGTTGTGTCTCCAAAATGTACCACCCTTCAACCGGTGTGAATTTTTTATTTTTTTTGTCCGCACACGCCTGTCTCTTTTAGCACCTCTGGTCCTCCCATTTCTCCCGCAAACGCACGAAAGCTGGAAAAGACGGAGATGTAAAATGATGTTTGACAAACATTCTTCTCAGGAGGCATCTCATTCGGATTTCACGACCTCGGGTACCTGGAGCAACGGAGGTCTATTTCAAAGCCGAACAGCACATTGGAATTTTCAGCACACTTTTTTTTTTTTTTTTTTTTGTTAACTCTAGCATGTAGGGCAAACAGTCTGCGGATTAGTGTGTGCTTCCGAGTGTGTGCGTGCGTGCGTGCATGCGTGCGCCGTGTTAGTGGCGATGGCGGGTGGGCGGTGTATATGTGACTACAAAACTGTCATTTTATCCGTGCACTCTAAAGCCATCAACAGTATGATCACGCATCAAAGTGGTTGCTGTGTCTGACTGCATAATCACTGGAGCAAATCTCACTCCCATTCAGCCCCGAGTTATCACAGAGGATATTGTTTTAACCCTTTGTTTTGTGACTCACAGCGAGGATGTGGAGTCTTTGTGCAGAGCCAGTTGATACATCTGTACCGGAGCTTTGTATGCGGGCCGATAACCTTGAGCACGTTTGAATTGTGAGGGTGCAACTTGCACACACGCACACAGATGGCGGCTAACACAGACATATTCAAGTATTTCCGCTATCTAACAGACAGGCCTGTGCTCCTACACCTCCCAACACACATAAGCATCCAGTTTGACTGTCTTCCTCTCTACACACATACAAATGCACACCAAAATCTCTCATATCCACCTTTAATACGCCTGAATTCCCACAGTAATTCTTTCAATGCACACACACACAGCTGGATGTCTCACATCTCACCCACAGTCTAATTCACATGCGAAACCATTGTAATATTCTTGCTGCTCTCATTCTCTCTCTCTCTCTGAGAAACGCGCACACACACCCTTTCCACATGATCCATCCCAGGAATAGCATTCAACATCTGGCCGACAGGGTTTTGTCTCCCGCTACATCTCCCGGGTTGCCCTTTACTGGACCTCGGCGTGTCCTGATGGATCACCTGCGGGCCGGGATGGATGGCGCCTCGTCGCCTCTCCTGCACCTTCTATGCCATTTCATCCTATCTGCGCTGCTAATCTGTCATTCTCTGAGGCCGTTTGTTACCTCGCCACGGGGCCGCCGTGCGCTTTACATATGCGCACGTGTTGGCATATGCCCACACAAGTGCTTCACCTGACCCCGGTTCCAGTCAGGCTCGCCACCCCTACACTCACCCAGGGGACACGCTCTCCACCCACCCCGTAGCGATTTGTCTCATATTTTGCCAGTCTTTCCTCGTAAATCTCCTCATAATGGAGTGTCTCCTCTTAATCACATTTTGCTGTGAAATTAAAGGGTGGATGAAAAGGTGAAAATTCAGTGAAAAGGTGAAAATTGCTTTGTCTGGTGTGCTGATAAAACAGAACAAGAGTAGGAAGTGGAGCGGGTTTTTTGTCATCTTTAAACAGTGTTACCCATAAAGTAACACTTTATCTGGATAGTCCAATGATTCCATGTTAAGTGAGAAGAAAATTATGCTGCGCTAAGTGTCACTTGGCGGCTTCCCTGCGGAGTCCGACATATTGTATTTACTTAAACAACAGCATTTACCCATCCCAATATAGCATAGCTAGACAACTCTGTGAAAATAAATGTATATTGGTGATAATTCTTCAGTTGCATGGCATAGAATGGTGCAGAAAGAGAGAAAGAACTAAGCAACAAAACAACAAAAAGAGACTTCCAACATCAAAGCAATTCCCTGCAGTTTTCAGCCCTTTCCTGTTGAGCATTTCCAGACTCTCCTCTGATGCTCTGAGTGTTAGTAGGCAGAAAGGCAGGATACCATGGCCAGAGGGGAACCTGTCCATCAGTCAAAAGCCTCAACTCTGAACCAAGGGACCTCCAGCATCACACCAGGCTCTGCAACACAAACACGTGTTTAGCCCCGCAGCTGTGCAGAGAGGAAACTAAATAGAAAATCAAGGAAAACGGTAAACAAAGTTGAGCCGACCTGTGTCAAACAAAACCCCTTAGCCTGGGGAAAGACAGCGCAGACCTGTCTTGCTCTTTGGCCTTGAGTACAAACACATGAAATGGATTGCCTGCGTCGCTCTGTCCGCATGCACCTCGGCTGTTTCCTTTCAGTGACTTATTACTTAGGGCTGCCTGGATGTGAGTTTAAGCGTGGGCCTCTTTATCCACTAGAACCTGGGAGAGATGTGAAGTTAAACCCCCCTGGAGGAGCCTATGAAAAAACATGCAGTTGTGTTTACACAAAAGTTCCCCCAGCTTTTCTCATTTTATGGTTCATGTCGGTCAGCAAGCCCCGTTTCATCCACTTTTGCCACGGTAGCTAGCCTCCAGGCAACGTCTTTACCACTTATTGGAAGCAGGGATGGAAGCAACGGTATATAGATTGTCAGAGCACTGAGGTGGATTGCTCGCAGTGTTTCTGCCGTCTAAATCACCCCTGCATCGCTTCTGAGAGGACAGAGGAAGTAGGTGTTTCTTCTCGCTCTGGTTTTATCAAAGCAGAGGGGACCAAGTGTTCCGCCGCCTCTTGCACTGCTCTCTGGCAGAGTGGTACACACAGCATTAATCAACGGCCTGGGAGGTCAGCTAAGCATACCTGTCCCCTCACGCATCCTTCTGGTGAGTCCTTGAAATCTAGGCCGCGGCAATCAATCACGGGTAATTCCCACATGAAGCCCGGATGATAAGCTCCTTTTGCTTCTATGGAGGAGAAATAAATGAGAAAAAGTTTGCAACCGAGCCTCAGACAGGTTTATTTTGAGCTCCGTCAGCCTCCGCTTCTCCATCCATTCCCATGAAGCGGGGACCTAAGGTCGAGGCGCAGAATCAATCGGAGCTGTGTTCCAAGTCCCATCGAGGCTTTTTTCCCCGTTGTTTGACAGTGTAATTAAGTGGTTCCACTGTATGTATGACAATGAGATGTAAATTATACAGTGACACATCACACTTACCGTGTTGTATGTATAATGTATGCCTTTTTCCCTCACTTACCGCTTATAATAAGACCTCACAGTTGCGATCAAAAACCCTTCCGTGTGACCAGGAAGCTGTAAAGATAAGCATTGATTGGCATCCTTAAACACTTGACATCACACTCATGAGAAAATACTGCTTATAAGACTTGATGATTCCAGCCATAGCTGTATGAGTCATTAATTAAATTCACAGGGTATTACAGACCTATTTGATAAGAACAGTAGGGAAGCTTAAAAGCAGTTTTCTTAAATATTCTGTCTGATTTTATCGCTTTTTTTTTTTTTGCTCGCCACCTGGCAGGATTCTTTCCTTTGATTCTTGATCTTGTGGCCAGATATTATCACCAGTCTTATCTCAGAATTGCACAGCATTGAAGGACGGGACCCTGAGGTATGCTGGGGCCAAAGTCATGCTAAAAATATGTGGGAGGGCTAAGAAAATGGTTTGTCTTTGACTGTATTAACACTCAACAGTTTTATTCAAGAGGGGACGTGTTAAATCTGTGAAAACTGTGTGTTTATCACATCATATTACACCTTTGGTTGGGATACTGCATCTTATTTGTCAATAAATTGCATTTAATCTTCCCTTTTCTTAAGATATTGATTAATGTGATGACTTGCATGCAGCACCGCTCTGTAAATCGTTAAAAATCTGGTTTCTTTTCTCGTCAAATCAATTTTCCGAGCTACTGAACCTCCAACCTCCAGCTGGGTTTTGCGTGTGCATCTCCTATGTCTACATGACCTTTGTTGTGCCAGATTCCACATTGTATGACTTGAAACAAGACATGGAAAATCAGTATCGATTCACACTTCTTGTTCTCCCGAGATAAGGCCGCCTAGATGTTTCCCCCCCCTTTTCCACGGTTGTTTTCAGTTGTTGGGGATTTGTTTTGTGTGAGGAAAGGCTGCAAAAAAAAAAAAACTCAACAGTAAATACTGCAGTGGTTTCCATTTCCCATTGGAAACCCAGCAGGCTAACAGCCACAGCCAGTGCCTGGGTTCCTGTCTCATATCACAGCACGATGTCACACTTTTAAAGGCATCAAAACCCAGATGCAGCTGTGACTGACAGGTGCAAGCTTTCCATCTCTGGGACCCGGATAGAGGAGGGGGGGAAGAAAGCTCCTAAAACAAAAGCCAAGTTGAGTGATTTGACTCCTTGGAGGGTGTGTGTGTGTGTGTGTGTGTGTGTACATGGGGAGGTGGGATTTAATATCGACAACATAACTGGATGAGGCTTGGGATTCTGCAACAGTGATCTGCTGGATTTATCCCTCCTCTTTCCAGAGGTGATGTAGGCGGAAGAAACGGAGAATGTGGTGCTCTGTTGCTTTCAGTCATTAATCAGTGTGGTGACCCTTGTCCTCCACCTCCCACCACTTCCTCAACTCTTTCGCTCTCAACACCGGCCAGGCATCTAATGCAGATTCAACACATCATACAGCCTTGGGCTCTGACTGATGAGCAGAAATCCTCTGCTTCAACCGAAAGCTGTTGATACAGACAAGAAGGAGGACAGGAGGAGAGATGGGAAAAAAAAAAAAAAAAAAGGTCTCTCGCTGTGATCGTCCATCTGCGAGCCCAGAGTGTCGGCCCGATGAGGCTGCTGCTGAGATGCCGGTGGTGTCAGTGGTCTGAACGGTTTCCCTAAATGCGTTTTTACGAATGCAAGTTTGATGAAGACCAAACGTATGGAGCAAGAGAACACAGATTCGGTCACCACAGTGGTGTTGTCAGTGCAGGGCTATGAAGAAAGCAAGGAAAGAGGAGGAGGAAGAAGAAAAAACACCGCGTGGCATCCCTACAAAAATAGCTTTTTCTCTCACATCATCCTTATTTCCCAGTTTCTTCCCAAGCAGCTGCTTTGATGGATCATTTTGTCTCCCTAATAGCAGCTCCAAATCCCTGGATGCTCTCCATTTATGTTCTGTGGGAGACTATAACAATTTAGCTGAATCCATCTAAAAGATTAGTGCAGGAGCAGGAGGAAAAAGAGAAGACAAAAGTCTAAGCTGTACCCAAGAGGGAATCAACTTGTACTTTATTTAGACTTTTCCTTTGCCTTTAATTTTTTTCTGTAAGTCAATGCTTTGTCAATATTAACTATAGCTGCTGCTTTGCCTCTTGATTTTTGTGAAGGAGCCTGGTATAAATGATGCAGTCCTCCAAGCTTGCAGAGGCCTTTCAATCATGCATGAGTGGTGGATAAGTGATGGAAGCTGCTGTGGCCTGCCACTCTCTTTTCCTCCCCGTCTGGTTTCCATTTTAACTGGGGGGGAAAAGGATGAGAGAGATTTTCTCCCACACCCACCGCTTCATCACAAATATCAAAAGTGGGAAAGAAAGTGAGGGATGTTTTCAACAGTAGTCTCTGCCAGCCAATAGACATATTTACAGTCTCAGAAACATACTCTATCAGTCAGAGCAAATCATGTGCAATGACTTCAGCCTGTCAATCAGCAACACGCCTAATTTGTTTCGTGTTCGGGGTTTGCATAGCGCATTAATGAAAGGATCGGGACAATTTTGATCACACTTTCTGATAATTTAACATCTATAACAGCCTCATTTCTGCAGCATTTGTGTGACATGACTGCATATTGGAGTCCTTTTTGCCTTTTCGCTTCTAGTTTAATTGACAGGCTAGTGGTGTTTGTGGTCCACTACTATTGTGAATAATTTATGCTACACCAGTCTAATCAGTGTATGAAGTCGCAGCTCTGTTCTGTTCTGATGTCAAAGTCATACACAAAATACTGCAAGTACTAACTACTGATATCAGTAAGTCTCTGAAGTCTGGCTTATTTTAAGCAACTTGGCAGGCAGGGTGTTCCTTGCATCTTGGAGCGCTCGCAACTGCTTTTTAGCGGATATAGTCCGGTTCAGTTGCATCTCCTCATGTAATCCCAGGCCGCTGAACATAGTTCTTAATGACTTTGGCTGCATGTTGAGGGACGCATGCTGAAGAATGAATCTGGGACTGAGCAAGCAACTGGACTTGCTTCACTTTTGAACAGGATTCATCTACTATTCAAAAGGCTTCTTGAGTTCTGAGAGACTGGTGGGGTGAAATTATTAAATACTAATGATTAATTATACTTGTGACTATTATTGTTATTTAGTTCCAGGAGTAGTGATATTCAGTGGAGGGCACTTTCTTTTAGGAGAGTCAATAAAGCAGACAGAAAGAGCAAGCTATTAGAAGAGAATTGTTAAAATGCGTGATAGGAATACATAAATCAGCTCATTAAATGCTAGTATTTTATGACCAACAGGTCTTTGATTGGTTTAATGCAAGTCAAAATGACTAAATACCAATTCCCTAATTAAATTGGAAAATTGAAAAGCATCTATAGTGTTAGATGCCACTTTCATTTTGAAGCCTTTTTCAGAAATGGGATGGGTAAGATTTCTGCTTCATCAGTCTCTCATAAAGACATGGGTAAGTTATACTTTAATATACTTCATGGCTTCTTTGGGACTTATCCGATAAGCTTGGCACATCAAGCGTATAATGTGCTAATAAACAAAACACCAAAAAAATCTAAACTATAAGCATGATGTTTGTTAGTTTGAAACCATTCTTAGTTTATTTGGGATTTCCTAAACACTGAAAATTCTCTCCATGTGTGATGATCAATTAAATACTATATTTGAAACGGGAAAATCAAAATATCCCGACAGCTGTGATGAAGCTCCGGACTCAACCTGAATGCAAGGACTATGTAACAAATGATTTAACTGATAATTGTTGTTTTTGTTTTTTCTTTTTTTTTTTAACCGGCTGCTGGTTCTGTTGCACCATTTGACAGAAAATCTAACTCAAAACAAATGATATAACTGCACCTTATAACCTGTGACTTAGTGTGACGGCTCACCTGTTTGAAGTTAAGGAAAGCTCACTGATCGATCATGTTTCCATGTCTGGGATCATTTATATTGAGCAGTAATTTATGAAGTTACTGCTGTTATCACATGCAAAAATGCACACAGTGTCCGTGTTTGGAGATGCTTATATGGATCCTGCTGCTGCCTCATGCTCTAAATATTTAATAAACTGAGAGGAAAGACTCTTACAAACAGCTGGAAACGACAAATCAGGTCTTATTAATGTTTTGTCAAACCCAGATTCTGATTACATTCATTATTAGTGTTTCATTGATCTGAGATGTAATAGATGTATAGATTATAGAGCAAAGTGAACAACCAATGTGTTTGACTGTGGCAGCAAATTGTCTCTTTCATCTGTGATGTTTTTGGTCCAATTTTCATGCTGAAATGTGGCCAAAGCCTTTCCCAAATTCCTTTTGCACAACTTGCAGTGAGTCACTTGTGTCTATGTGTTAATACAACAGCATGAGGTACAGACTTGTGCTGTGCTAAAAGTCAAACGCAAATGTACGATTGGTGTCGAGACTATGCTGGAAAAGTGACCACAGCGCTCATTTAGCCATGACTTTGACATGTTCAGATGCCATCAGATTAGCAAAACAGAGGGTCTGAAAGAGGCTTAAGTCCTGGAAAGTGAATGCCAGCTGTAGCAATGTAGCTCAGACATTAATCCCTCTCTCCTGACTGTCTATTGTCATGTTTTTCCACAATGCCCCTCTGAGACGAGATTGTCCTGGTCCTCCTGCACCACACGTAAATCACTTGGTGAAAGTCAGGAATGCTGAACATAGGCTCCAAATTTCAGATTTTCTCCATCACCATCAGGGCATCTTGAGTTTTTTTCCTTCTTGACGGCTATCCTCTTCCACTTCTCAAGCCTGTGGACTCGACCCTTTACAGACACTTTGAGAGCTGAGTAAGACACCTGAGATCCGCTGTTGCTGCTTCCTCACAGCAGAAAAAACGGACCTGAGCACATACCAAATACGCATCATATTATTATTCCAACATTAATTTATCAGCATTTTGTATAGGATCTCTGTGTAGAGTACCTAGAGGCAATTCCTTTTGAGGTAGCAGCTGAAAACCTGAGTTTTGGAGGGCAGATTGTTCGTTATGAGCACAAACATCAATGCAAACCTTTATCTAATAGACCTCAAAGTACAGCTAAGCCTTTGGATTCTACTAAACTAAACCTTTGGATTATTTGTAGTCACACACACAGAAAAAAACCCACATTCTCCAGTTCTCATGTAAGCTCTCTATTTTTGAACATGTAGTCTGGAGGAGCAAGAAGTTGTATGAAATGGAGAGGAAAATGTAGAACAGAAGTTATTAATGTTGGTGTTTTTCTCATGTCATCTCGTTATGATCTCATTATCTAATGTACTTAACTGCTGAGACAGATTTGTGAAACTTTGCAAATCATGTGTGAAACTGCACCCTAGAATAGCAAGATTATTGCAGATCCTTCAGTGTTAGAAACATACTAACCTTGTTTTTCTTTCAGTTTATTCATAGAAGTTTTATAGTCATTAAAAGTGTGGATAACTTTGTGACTCCTACTTTAAAGGTGATAATTGGTGCTTTTCTTTTCTTTTTCAATTAGCTGTTAGTTCTGTTGCACCGTTTGACAGAAAATCTAACTCAAAACAGCAGCAGGTCTGTTAAATTATCAGAGAAGGTGTTACACCGAAGCTGAAAGGTTTGCAAGCTGACGTTCTCACTGTTGTGTTGGATGAAGTAGATTTTTATTAAATAAGAGAAGGTGTATTTTCCAAATGGTAAGAAAATGTAAGTTGTTCAGCTGTTTCATTTGCATTTCCTGGTGCTTGGTTTCTGATGCTGATCTGGTTTTGTCTTTATAATCAAGTAAATGCGTGCACTTAGAATATTCAGATAACACCTGGTACTGCAGAGCAAAAGGCTCCTTTTTTATGCTTCACACCATTTGTGAAAACAGCTTTGGGTGTTGAAGAATATCACAGCTTGGCTGAGGGGGTGGGAGGAGACGCAGGACATTGTCGGGTTCTCTCAAATGAAACGCTTCTGTGTGGGACACCATGCCGTCACATTATATTATGAACAAGAAGGGAAACGACGGGCCAACATCAGCAGGAAAATCTCTTATGCAAGGGAACATCTTGTACAATGCTCGGAACATTGATGGCATCTGGCCCCAATGGGCAGAAATTGCAAAGAGAACGAGGAGGCAGAACTCATCTTCTTGTGTCCAGGGAATGGATTCTGAGTCTGCTGTAAACACACCGACAGATAACACAGGTCATGAACACTTCTGTTTGCTTGTCTCCACAATCTCAATAGATGTGTTCAGTGACTAAAGCAGAGTATTAGAATAACCATGCAGCTGTGTAATCATCATAATTATGTTATTAGTCAAAGATTTTGAGCACTTTGTGTGCCTTTGAGACCATAGAGTAGCTCTTTTCTTTTCCGCTTGCATTGTTTTGTTGAGTAAATCATTGTACCCTGTGGTTGGGCTAAGCAATGGTTTATGGAATAGGTTTTACTGAATGTGCAAGCAGTGCTCCTTGTTAAATATCCTTGTCAAATTAACTCCTCCAGAGACGCCTAAGGCCACATTAGGTGTAAATTATGCATTTTTTATTGTCTTTTAAACCTCTGAGTTATTTATGTGTGACAAAATAACAAAATGTTCCCCATATAAATGAGGGAAACTCTATTGTAAGTGTAACATTGGCATTAAGTGGTGGGAATGTTTCTGTTCAGTCAGTTGCCCAGCTATGCTCTGCTGCAACAGACACCTGAACAGCAGAATAACAACATATGTTCTACCATGTACTGTAGGTAGTTTAGGTTGTATGTGCTGAGGTTTGAGTATTTGTCCTCGAGAATTTTGCTATAGTGTTACAACGAAGGTAGAACGGATTTCGTTTATGCAGCAGAAAGCTCTGAAAATGATATGTGAGAAAAATAAACAGCAATGTGTCCTTCCAGAAACAATGCTTCAGGCAATTTCAGATGGTTTCTCCTTTAGAAAGCCTTTTCCAATAAAAATTGGCCACAGTAAAGTCTGCGGATTATCCAGAATATCCAGCACCTTATTCTGCAAGGAAATGCTGCTGTTGATGTTTTTCAGATGTAATTTTAAGGCTTTGAGCACCACAAACAAATCAGATCCCTCTGCTTTGCTACATACCAAAAGGTTGGAAAACAACTGTATTTTTTAAAATTCTGGTCAAATGATCTTTTCTAAAAGCATCAAACAAACTGTGGATAACTAGCATCATTTAGACAAAGTCCTCCTCCTGAGTGCTTCCGGGAATATAAAGCCAAAATAAAATCCAAGCCAATTTAGATGTTCAGCGGCACAAACAAAGCAGGAAACGGGGGTCAATGGGCCAAATCCCCGGTTTGAAGTCCCAGGTCTTCTCCTACAATAAGTGACTGCATTCTCTACTCCCACAACCTCTTCCAAATTAGGCCATCACCGTGGTAACCCAGGGAAACTGCCAAAAGTTGAGGGGATTGTGAATCACAGGAAGACTGAGCGATTGAGGTCAATGCAGGAGGTCAGCATGCCATTTTCAGAGCAAAGTTCCCGTTACCTTTGGCAAACAATTTTCCCGTCCCTTGGCTACCAATCAGAGTAGTTTGTGAACCCTTTTGCTTCCCCCAAAAGTATTTGAGGCTCATTCAGCGTTGAGCCCTCAGAATTTAATTAGAGCTGGTGCGCTTGTGATATTGACACGCCTGTCGCATTTCCCCTCGGAAAACTGCTTCCTGTGCTTTGCAGGTCCGTTTGAAACCTCTGAGGCCAGCTCTCCGGGCACCCTCATAAAAAAAAAAAAAAAAAAAAAAAAAAACAGGCAAGACAGAACAACTAAGCACGTTTTCAGCTGGCCCTTAGTTTTTAAGTGGTCCCCTGAGATCGAGACGATATATATCTGTGGTTGCAGTTATTAAAAAGCCAGAGAGTGGCATTTAGAAATGACATATGGTCTTGCCACCGGTAGAGCCTTCAGCACACGGCTAGCTGCTTGAGCATGAGAGACACTCTCCTGTCTGACAGCTAAATGAGTGGGAGCTTGTTGTGTAAGACGGTAGCGGGGAAAACTCGCTGTAAATATTTCATTGCAATAGGTCAACAGGATGTTAATGTTGTTTTTTCCTTGGTGTTGTGGCCCCCTGGTAAGGTTAGCAGGTGACGGATTAAATGCGTAGTCCCTTATGTCATGATGTACACCAATAACAGCCACGTTAAATTTCTATGAGGAACTGAGTGTGCTGGTTGGTTTGAGTGATTTAACCAACCATAAGCAACTCGGGTATGACATACAGCATGGGATAGCGCCTCTGTAGTATGACACCTTATTAAAGTTTTCCTCATTTATGCAAATAACTACTATAAAGCCTCCAATCTGGTGAGAATTTTGCGTTCTGCTTGGTTGGAATATTGTGATAAACCCAAAGAAACTCCAGCATCTCATCGCTGCAACACTTTATTAAATATCTATTTAAGGTTGCAAGGTCATGTTTCCAAATCTGATATTAGTTTTCCATTCCCTCTCATCGCATTTTTAAATATTGCCTGCTTCTTCTTTTTTTTTTTCCCGTGGCTTGTTTGCATCCAGCCACTTGACCATGTTTCATTTTGTGATTTAATTTAATTGTGACCTTTTGAGCGTTTGAATGCGATTCTAGTATGAGGGTGTAGGACTGTGGTGACGGGAGGCGAGCAAAGGGAAGATGAATAGAAAACAAACCCTGCATAGAAGGAAACAAGCTTTTAGTATCTGACCAAACCTTTTAATTTTCCGCTTCATTAAGAGCTCCAGTGCAGGTGCCGTGAGCCCAAGGCCAGAGGCCGCTAGAGGCACAGGCAGACCCTTTAATAGCCTGTTTACAACCAGGCTTGAGCAGCATAGGGAGCAAATGGAAGGACTGAGCTTGTTAACAATTTAATGGCTGCAGTGAATGATTTAAGGATTTGCATACACACAAAGGTCATATTTGTTAGGCTCTTCACTGGGCAAGACTTAAACCCACATTCACTGAGGTTTATGATCCACGCTGATCATTTTCAGGGATGGGTGGTTGTAATGAAGCATAATTGGAAACTGCTTCCCTCCTTTGTGGCCACTTGATAGTCAGAAATTTGTGTCTAGCACGGCCATCCAAGGCAAGTGTGGTAGCAGGGTTTTACATTACTGTCATGGCTAATCAATTTGTGCCTGCGCTACACTGAAAACACAAACAACACGGATGTTTATGAATAACTTCGATTTCACACCGATTCCGCTGTAAAGAGATTTATCATTGAAGATTTCTGGAACAACCTGAACCTGAACCACAATAGCCGGAACATCATGTCACCTCCTTTCTGGCATTTCCTGGCCATACCTACATAGAGAAAAGCCATGAATAATGCAGCTTTCGTACTATCTGATTTTTTTTTTTTTCCAACTCAAAAAGCAGAGGTGAGAGCAAAAGAAAAAAAAAAAGAAGAAAGGCAAAATAATGAGTTAGGATCTCACCTCTTTTCATCTGAGGGAAAAGCCTGACCTTTAATTTAGATTGTGAATGTATAGAGACCTGATTCTTTTTTTAGGCAAATTGAGGGAACATGGGATACATCAGGCGCCCCTGATTTCTTTAAATCAGCCTCCTTATCACCTGTACTGTTTTTTGCATTCAGAAAAAAAAAGGAACGGAGACGGTGACATTATGATTTAATACTAGTCTGTGTTTTTGCACCTTAGTGACTTCTGACAGCTCTTTCTTCCTCCCTCTGCCTTCTTTTTTTTCTCACTTTCAGCTAGTCTGTCAGACCATGTAATACATGCAAGGTTACACGTTGTCTGGACAAGGACTAAGGGCATACAAAGTCAATGGACCTTGACTGAAACAAGTGTGAAGTTGCAGCAGAATAGGGGAAAAACCAAAGCTGCTGAGTGTGGCCAAGGCTGCTGCTGCTGCTGCTGCTGTTGTGATGTGAATTTATGTCCAGTCAAGGTGTGGGCTGTACCTGCAGACTATAAACAAAGGTGGAAGACCCGCCGTGCACTAATCCACTCTGACATCAGATTACATACCTGACCGAAGGCACAACTTGACCAGTGGAGGTGTTTGATGCTGCGTTACCTTACCAGCAAACTGCTTCCCCTTATTTCTCACTTCGGTCCTGTTCTCTTTGCTCTCATGAGCCTCTTAATCATGAATGTGAAAAGCCAGCACCCAACATAGCCCTCAGATGACCTGGAAGAAAGGGCGGGTCACCTACAAAAGCATGCTTGTGGGCTTTTTGTGATGGGCTAACTCGTTTTGTTGCTTCCGACTGGCTGCATGCCTCCACCAACGCAATTCAGCATTGAAAGTCATTCCAAGTCACTGGTCATGACAGGCCTTCCCTCGGCTCTTTCTGTTGCCCAGGGGTGGCCCTAATACCCTCGCATATCACCATGTGCAACTGGGGGCACATGGCAAGTGCAGTAGATTTGCAGTAAAAAATCTTGATGGTAGAGGTGAAGCGTGACGAGACTTGAACGCGGATAATTTTAGAGTTTAGGCTTGGAGCAAAAATGAAAAACATATGGAAGAATTTACTGAAATGCAATGGAGACATCATGGAACTGTCAAAGAGAAAATGATGCATTGTGAGCTAGCAGCACCCTGGAGACATGAAGCAGCTGCACCCTTGGCCTTGACCCTTTAAACCAGCATGCACCGGTGCTCTGTCTGTCTATCTGTCTGTCCACGGGTTGGTCTTCCTCCTCCCTTTGGCTCCCTGCGACGCCGCCAAGTCCCAGAGGAAAGAAATCCTGACCTGCCCCAGCTGGCTCGCCTTTCCATGGCCTACTGTCAACATCTCCATGCACAGCAGCAGCAGCATTGCCATCTGGAGCGTTCTCCCTCCCACTCACTGTTATTGTATTCTCTTGAGTGTTCACACAGATACAGTCTCTTTCTTTATTGTGCAAACACACAAGTGCATACACAAGAGTGCACACAATTCAGTGAGCGTACAGTCCAAACCACAGCAGGTTTCCACTCATGCACACCCAAACAACCGGAAGGCAGGCTCATTTGTTTTTATCAGGAGATGAAAGCCCCACATGTGATAGTATGAAGTCCGCGCGTAGGACAGTACATATTAATAATGGATAATTTTCTCTGTTTGGTATTCTTTTCATCTGCTCAAAGAGACCATCAGACAGGAGAATAATTTCTGTGGCTGGCTGGAGGACAACGGCCTTTTACAGGTCAACGGACATTTATTTCGGTTTCAGCTGTGCCAAGGAAATACAGCTGGATGTAAATACAACACAAACCTCCCTCCTGTCTCTTGTAGGACATTGCTACAGGTTTATATTAGCATAGTAAAGGTCATTGCTGCTGCTTTTCATAATTCCCCCATCCCTGTTCTCTGACTCACTTGTGTTAAGTAGATTCAGTCATACATTTATGCTATAGGGCATTTGCATTTGGTCCAAGGTGAGCTTCTTGTCTTTGTCATGTTTTGACATTTAATTTGGTGTTCATATTTTCATATAATTCCTACTTTGCATTAAAAAAAAAGACAACACTATTGCTCCAAAACAGACTCTAATACCTCACCTAACTGACTGGCCGATAACACTTCCATTAGCTAGAGACCCAGATAAACGTGTTGTTTAATCCCTTTGTTCTAAGGAATTGGTCACTTCATACAGCTTGCTGCATTGTATATTGACCGCATGATTGAAATTCCAATAATTACCAATCCCTCAGTGTCGGATCCGGGAAAAATCACTTGAGCACAGTGATGGCTCCATGACTGGTATGCTAGCCGCTGTTGTGCAGGGATTTCATCAGGATTCAATAGCCTGTATCTTCGGCATGTGAGCGATGGTGGGACGCCACAGGAGGGACAAGTGGGGGAAAGAATAATTACTGGGCCTATTTCCTCCCCGAGTCATTCACGCACCAGCAGGCCCAACAAAAAGGACTCTCCCCCTGCATTGTTATTATGAAATGAAAAATGGGCAGCAGATCAGTACAGTGACAGGCCGTTTGGTGTATTTACCTGTCATTTGTCTCCTTTTGGACAGGAGTGGACACTGTGCAGTTTGAGGCAGCGCGCGACGCTGATGATATCGGTTTCAGAGCCCCTGCTTTGTGCTGTAGATGGATGTGCTGCTCTGTAAGTGTTGGGTGTAATCTAGCCACATGCTGGTTGTCGGACAGCGAGAGGAACACAGTGTATTTCAGATGTAATATGTTTGAAAGCTGGCCTAATTAAAAAGCGAACAGGCACTTGGCAAGCATTGATTGTTTGTGTACCTGCACACTGAGGATAAGGACAAGACCAGTCAGCTGCAAGGATACTCGGTATTAATTAGTGGCTGGAAGCAAAGGCTACATTTGAACATGAAGGAAATGAATTGACACGTATTGTCACTTCTTCCCCCTGCACTTAAGTTACAAGATCAGGTGGACCCTCTGCACGTCTGCTGATATCGGCCATAAATAATAATCGAATGTTTAGAGGAAGGTACACTGAGCACACGCATCAATACACATCAACTAAGGCTGTTGCTCTTTTATTAGCTCTAAAAATGATCAAGTTAAACCATTTCCAATTTTCGTGTTTACTGGGTCAATTTGCACCAGCTGTCAGGCGTATGAGGACTAATGGAGGTGTCACGCTGGGTTTATTCATGAGCATAGAATTATATGATTCTATCTGCCTTCAGGATAGTTCAGAGTCATTGAGCTTAAAGGTTTTCAACATGTTTTCAGTAAAATCGTGATTAAGCGCTGAGAATTATTCCTTTCATGAAATAACATTGCAGTGACATTAATTGGTATTCACAGACTGCCTTAAAATTCCAAAGAGACTAATTCTATCACGGCTTGTCAGTAAACTTTGTGCAAGGCAAATGGCAGAAATCTGTCAATGCTCTTTACTGTGGGACAGACCAGACTGTCATATATTTCTTAAAATTTTTCAGCACTTTTCTTAAGGTTCACAGTATGTTGTGTCTGCAAAAACTTCACAGGAAATGCAAAACAAAACAACTCATGTCCAGTGTGTCAGTTTGAACCTTCTACATTCACTCGTCATCACTTTAAGCAACTGAGACATCTTGCTCTGTTTTTCTTTTCTTTTTTTCATCAGGAAAAGGAAAACCTTGATATCTTTGATAACTGTGATACTGTCTGTCACTGATTACAACAGCTTGGTCCACAGTCTATTTTTACCATATCAGCTTAGCTATAAGCCTGCAGATCAGACTGCAGCTGGACACGGCCTTTTGTTTTAGCTGGTGTGAAATATGCAGGATCAGTGTTTCACCTACAGTCTGCAACACACTCATAAATTCTGTTTGCTGCACCAGCAAGCCGGTGTTGTCTCTGACAGTCTCAGAAGTAAGCGCACCTTGAGAAGAAAACGAGATTAAACTCGACACAGTTTGTCTACATTTTATTCGTTCTGTTGCTATTCTTCACTCTCCATTGTTTTTGCCGGTCCTATCAACCGTCACCCTGAGTTGTCACAGACTGACTGAGTGATTAGAGGCGGGGATGCTGAAGCCTTGGCAGGCTTCGACATTACAGCTTGTCTGCTTGTCCAGGACAAGTGGATTTTTTTGTAGGGTAAGTGGTTGGGAAATTCACATGGCTCACTGGACAAGTTGAAGTCATGAATTATAAAAAAATAAAGAAATGCCACTTGTTACACTGCTATTTAACTGGTAAAAAGCAAGTTTCTTACCTTCTAACATTGTCATATGGTTGATTATATGCTAGAAGACGCATATCATAAACAAAATAAAGTGCCATCGACATGACTGAGCATTTCCACCTTGAACTGCAGTGTACCAATGGCAGTCTCAAAAACACAGATTCAGATTTCTGGGATTTCATTTGTAACGAATCAAAGGAACCAGTCAACTTGCAGGGTGGGGCTTTCCGCATCATTATTCTTCTTCAGAATAATTTTTGGTTTCAACATGTATGGCTGAACTACTACAATATTCCATCATAGTTTCCCAGTGTTTGAGCAGATTTGCAGGTGAGCTGGTGTGCTCAAGCTGCAGCAAACAGATAGGAGTGAGTGGAGAAAGGAGGAGAGACTTCATAGATCTAGGCATTCCAGAGCAGCCACCATGTAGAGTTGCGTTTGAGCTATCTTAATGCATGAAAGGATTATTTTCATAGGAACACACTGACAAATATATAACTTTAATACCCAGAGATGCATTTTCAGAAGTTAAATCTACAAATGAAGAAGATTTGAAATGCTGTTTTCACAAAGATTTGTTCAAGTCGGGGTCAGTCCAAATGTTTCACAAAGTAGAACTGTGCTGTCTTTAAAGTTAAATGATTAAGTTGAAAATTGAAATCAGTTGGGTTTTGGAAAACAGCGTCAGAGTGAGCGCTCTTTCTTTTGTTGTGGTTTGGTGTCAGGGATGATGGCGGTGTGAGCGCTCTCGCCGCTCTGACCCATCTTTGAAGTTGCTACGTGCGTCATGCTCGTCTCTAGTAGAGAGCCGACAGCCGCAACGGACACAGCTAACTTTTGCTGCAAATGTTTTGTCACGCTTCTGCCTTGGAGATTATTTGTCTGTGAGTACAATGTGTACATAAGCACCAAATAAGACTGCCATGTTAGAAGTTTATGTTGTTATAATTAGTTATGTAGTTAAACCGTGTCATACAGTGCAGAGTTAGCAATCGGCTTCAGCATGTGTAATACGTGTGTGTTCATGAATATGTCAGCGCTCATATATTGATTTATTTTCTTTTCTCTGTTGTTGTCTGTTGTCCGTTTCAGTTTTACAAAGGAAAAAAGAGAAAACTGTCGCTCAAGTAAAGCACAGAAAAGCAAGCCCTGTGTCGTTATTTGAAGACTTTAAAATGTTAGCTAGCTGTCTAGCTGCGCAGTAGAACACGCGCTGCAAGGGCAGCATAAGAACATATAACCTGAAAAGAACAATGGATGAACTAATGTTATAACTGTGCCATGTGAGTCACAGGAAAAAAAGAACATTTGTGAACATATAACTGATTTTGTAATACAAATCTCAGTCACTGTGAGGGAGCTTTATTTCTTCTCCTACAATTAACCATAAATGGATATAGAGACGGTCTTGCAATGTGACTGTTGCTCAGGACTGTAGCTATTTATATCACCTGTACCGTTAATTCATCACCTGCACCTCCAAACCATCACCACAGTGATATCTCAGTCATCATTATTAAATGTCAGAAGGATGATCGATGATTAATCTGCAGCGCTCACACTGAAACAGATTTTACAAAGTGCTTCGCAATTAAGAATCAAATGACACGATCATTAACTGAAAAGTAATGGCTCGAATATAGATATGAAAAACGGAGCTAGAATTCATCAGTCATAAATGGTTTGATATTCAGTTGATCAATGTGCCCTCTGATTGACATTTTATAGATCACCATGTAAATAATAACACAATCAGTGAAAGTTGGAAACAGAATCTATAAATGACTTTTGTGTCTTAACATGTGATAAACGTACTCGTTTAAAGGACAGCAGATTGCTGATGATCAATATGATCAATGCGGAGTTACACTCAGAATGACACATGGCTGTTATTTTCTGGCATTGGCAGGAAAACTGAAACTAATGTACATATGGCACGGGGTGAAGGACAGTCAGTTTGTCCTAGTGATTTGCAGCAACAACTCAGGCCAGTTAACCAACACGGTGTTGTGACTTTGATGTCGCCAACCGTAGCAGCACAGAGACGTGTGCTATGAAGTCGCTCGTATGAACCCTGTGGTTGACGCTTTCAGGTCTCCTTTATCTCCTCTTCATCCCCTCCTGTCAATACGCGCCTCACATGCATCCCGGGCGTGCTCTCCTGCACTCAGCCCCTCAAAACACAGTCATTAAAAAATAAACACATGATGCCGGTGGCAGTGAAGCAGGTGGGAGTGGTAGCAGTGTGAGCCTTCAGACTGACTCACACTGACTCATACCTCTGCCCACTGACTGAATGCATTTACTCAAAAACCACTGCTGCTTATGGATTCTAGGCATTGATTTTCTTATTTTAAAACTTAATGAACTGTTAAAACAACAACAAAAAAAAAAAAGGAGAGAAATTCCCTCGTCTTGTCGACTGCCTTTTCTTTGTGGCTGATATTAATAAGCTAGCTGCCATCCATAATTGAAAGCTTTATGATTTTGTTAATGGATAGGAAAGGGCAGCACAATTAGTCGAACATTAATCCCGATGACGATTTTGGCTTCCCGCAATTAAATGAACATGATCGACTAAGATGTTATCATTTAAAATGTGTGCGTAGATAACTCAACTGCATATCCAATAGAGTGATTCTTACACTAACAGCCAGCTACGACGGAGTGATCGACATATTTTGCCTTCACTTTTTGGGAGCCCTCATGCTGCTCTGAACGCACCCCTGCAGTGGCAGCCTCTGCAAAAATTTCCTGGATGTTGCAGCTGAAATGGAGAGCAAAAGAGCAAAACAGAGAGCAGATAGAAAATCAAATGTCTGGAGCAGAAGGTGAAGAGCGAGTCCGTTGGTATGCATCATCGCACGCTGTTTGGAATTATTTCGGATTTCGAGAAAGTGATTTTAAGCGAGGACAAATCGTGTGCAAAAGAGTGCATGAGTCTGCTTCAACACAACTTGTTCAAACACCTTAAAAATCACCACAAACTGCCTTCCAATTAATGCACAAAAGGCAAGAAGAATAGCGATACTATTGTAGTTCCACTGAATTCCTGTCCTTGTCCACCATAGACTCTCTAACAAGCAATGCTATATATCTTACAACGTGAAAGTGAAAGCAAAAAGCAGTGCCCCATTGATTTAATCTTGAGTAAAAGGTTTTGCTACAATGACTTTTATGGTTTGCTTCAAGGAGATGCACTTTAAATAAGGACCAGTCTTATTTTAATGCAAAGGCTTGTGCTTTAGCAGGAATGTAGCACAGTATGGAAATAAAAGCAGTCCTATTGTTAAAATCTGAGAGTGCAGTTAGGAGCTTTTGTATCCAAATCAATGAATAATCATGGTCTCAACTTTGAGCAAAGTAATTCTGATTATCATTTTGGCCAAAATGCTGCAGCCTCAGGATAAGGTGGCTTCACACAGTGCCATAATCAACTAAAACTAATCTCTAAAACTTTCCAAACGCATGCACTTAAAAGCCACAACAGTAAAACAAACTGCTTCATTTTGTGTGGGTCCCATCTTCCTGTCAAAATGTGAACTCCATAAGATCTTTGAAGGTGTCCTGAGGTATCAGGGCCCAAGATTCTAGCAGCAGATCCCTTTATGTCCTGGAAGTTTTGAGATGGGGCCTCCATGGATGGGCCAGACAAATGCTCAGTCGGACTTCTGGGAAAATTGAAGGGCAAAACAACTCTGTTAGCGCTTTGTCATGTTCTTTAGAGCCTGCCTAAATAATCTGTGCAGGCATTATCCTGTCGAAAAAGGTCACTGCTATCAGAGAACAGCGCTGCCATGAAGTCTGCAACAGTGTTCAGGTGAATGAATGAATACCAGGACTCAAAAGATTCCCAGCAGAACATTTCCCAGGGCATCACATCATTGCTGCCCATTTGCCTTTTTTGTTTTTTCCCGTAATGCATCCTGTGGCCATCTCTTTACCTGGTGAATGACACCAGGCAAGGTGCCATGCAATGAAGCTTGACACATGATGGGTTCTGATGCTGACATGTCCATCGTAGTGACTTCTAGCTACACAGCCCTGTGTGTTCTGTCATAGCCAACACTGAGGGTTTTGTGCTCCAGTAGCTCTTCTGTAGGCACTCTGCTCCCAAAGTGCATCAATGAGCCTTGCTTGCACATGGCTATGACCCAATCCTGGTTCCCCTTTTGTCCCAAATTCTAGTTTTGCAGTGCCCTCGACTGAATAGTGGCTCCTCAGAAAGAAGCTAAATTTCAACACCCTTGTTAGCCAATGATGGTGGATGAGTACCACACTATCGGCAAAACTGTAGTTATTCCCATTCTGGACAGTGTTTTTAAACATGAATCTATTTTTGTGTGTCCGGGATTTAAATATTTACTTTGTGGAAAAGATACACTGACCTGTACAGTATACATCTAGAAGAATCTGCTGTTGAGACTTCATTAAATCAGTTTGAACCTGAAATAGCTTTATTATCCCAAAACTGCACTTAAAAATGAAAAAAAAAATATACATAGTTGGGGGAAAATGGATAAATGCTAATTTAATGTAAATGCATGCACATAAATTAAAAATAAATGTCCCCCACATACTTATGTATGCATATATATGGAACACACAACACCTTATTGTTAAATACATAGCTTTCTGACCTGCAATTCCTGCAAAAAAAAAAATACTACTTCTACTGCTACTACTAGCAGGTATATTTTTGGTAGTTTGTCAATCAGTTTTTCTAACAGGCCTCAGAAATGTTCAGTTGTGGGCTTGCTCTCTTCATGACAGTTCTGCTTATTTTGGGATCCTTGTTTGAAGAAACCCAGTGCTGGATTGTTGTTGCAACCCCTCTACTTCTGCTGGGGATGTGTTTGTGGGTCACTTGTGGAGGAGCGGCTCCAGATGAGGTGGAGGGAGATGCATTTCAGGTAGCTGTAGACTCAGACTATCGAGGATTTGAGGCAGATGCAGTTCAGTGTTCAGGCTCAGTAAAGTTCGTTTGTAAGGGAGCTTTGATGGTGCTCTGAAAGAAGAAAAAAGAAACCCACCAGATTCAGGTCAGGCACATAGGAACACCTGCACAGTGCATTTTCTAGGAATAAAATCCTTAAGAGTGTCCTGTCAGACAGAAATAACACACCTCTAACACTGGATCTGCATGTCCTCTGTAAAAGAAGCTTTGATATGTGTGCACCTGCTACCTATTGCATCAAGGCTGAAGAAATACAGCTGCAGCAGTATCGTTCAGACCTAACTAAAACATGACTTGCTTATTTGGGAAATGTTCCTGGAGAACGTTATGTAAGTAATGTCGTTGCGGCATTGTTTGCAACGAAAGATGTGACCAAAACAAAAGGATCAGTTGAAGGTCTGGCACCCAAATCTTCATGCATATCTGCATAAAACTGCCAGGTGGCAGCTGTGACGTCGCCTTTTTGTGTTCCAGATCCAGTCTGCCATAAAACTTTCAAACACAACTGAATATTACAAAAAAAACCCTTACTGTTGACAACATCATTTCTTTTTTTTTGAACAGATTGCAGATGTTTTACATAGAATATTTCTTTTAATAACTGCTGTGCGTCAGCTGTTTCTCTAAAGACAGCATTGCCCTCTGATTACCTCATATATTTTTAATGTTCTGCTATTTTCTCGAGACTCGTTCGGGCACTTTGTCCTAAAGGTTCAGTTCTGGCTACGGTTAACTGAATTATCACATGTATTTGCTTGCTATTGTATACAATGAATACAACATTCAGGCCACTCACTCCCACAGCTTTCATATTTCATATATCTGTGTAAATAACTCCTTGTTTTCTTCTCCGAATTTTATTGCCTGGTTTGCTCAGGAGTACCTGAATTGTTTCAACGTTAGCATTGTAGCACTGCAGCACTGTACGTTTTCTGTGAAAACCTGCCGCTTGCTGCCATTACAACAGACGAGTGACATACCTTAGCAAATTTACAGGACAGAACAAGACAGATAAATCTATTTACAATAGCCAGTAAGCGTGTTTACACATTGGCTGTTGCAGTGTAGTCCTGCACATAGAAACATCTGCCTTGCAGTGATATCAGAGGAGGGCAGAGAACACAGACGCTCACAAATCATGTCTTACACAAAATTCTATTGACACTGATAACAGCAATTTTGCCAAAATGCTTGTTACAATGATCCAATTACTCACTTATTAATTAATAAGTTAATTGGGCGCTAATAATTGGGCTTTAAGAATTAATTGGGAACTCTGCTCGGAGCGCAGCAAGTTCATCGTGAGTGTAATTTTATTTGCACGGTTTAATTTCAAGTTTAACTACGATTTTTATCTTTTGTAACAACTATTTCGGAAATATAGTTTTGGAATCTGGTTTGATATCTAGCTGTCTGATCTCAAGGGCCTTTAAGTAGCTGTTCGAAAAATGTTACAAAGGTTTCCAGCTACATTTTGATCGCATAATTTTAGTCCAACGCTCCTAAATTAGAAAAAAGAAAGATTGAAATGTTCTTCATAACAATCATTTATTTGCAGGTGAAGGGCAAAAAGCTCCGCTGCTCTTTGCAAGATCAAGTAACAACTTTGAAAAGTCTAACAGTATTCGTTCGGTTTTGTTTGCGCTGCATTGTGTTGTATTCTCTGTTAAATTACAGTAAGGGTGTTTAGAATGATAATGTTCCAGGTACTGCCTCTTTTAATTTTCTAGCAACCGAATCAAAATACACTGAGTCGTAAATCTGCACGGAGAATCAAGGGGTTTTACTCAACGTCCCAGTGTGTCCTTTATTTGGTTGAATGATGCGGGAAGTAACAAGTAAACAGGTTAATTTAAAAAAATCGTTACAGGTCACTTGTTATTAATAGATAAGCGTGTATGGTTTTGAAATAGACACCTCATTTGGAGTCACTTCACAGACTCAGTCTAATCAGGAGTAAACTCAGTGTTAACCTTTTCTCTAAGAACTGCCAGCTTTAATGACTTTGTTTGTCACATGCTAAAATTAGACGGAAAATAATCACCCATTTATTTGTATTACAGTATTTATCACATTTGATTTAGTCTATTGTGAAGGAACCAAGGAGAATGATTTTTTTTTTTCCCCCATTGTCAGACATCTGCGTGTGTCCCTGAACGTTTTATCTAAGCCTGTATTTCTTTCTCTGAAGTTTCTCTCTGCGAATATCTTGTCGTGGCCTCAGCTAGTCCTAATTATTGTATTCTGAACTGTGCTGCACAGACTGCCACAGGTTCACTTCTGGTGTTTATGCAGGGCCTTCTAAATGATTTTGTTCTACTTGGCTGCACACTTTAATGAAAGTGTAAATGCTTTTGGAATGGTGGAATCAGCTGAGTTGGGCGGATTAGCACTTCTTTTTTCCACAGCCTTGATGTTTAATTACCACAAGTTTGTTGTTTTCTTATTCATCTGTTACTTTTTCTTTTTCAACTTTTAGACAGCTCACATTTAGCCAAGGGCCTGAGTAATTGGTGTTAGGGAGGGGTGAGGGAAAACGAGGAGGAAGAGCCCGTCTGGCTGCTGTCTGACAGACAGGAGATGTGTAAAGGTAGTGTGGAGCAGCCAATCGCTTCTAACTGCAGTGCTTTTTCACACAAACCTCTCTAAAGAAAAACCTCAGAAAAAAACCTACCTGAATAGATATTTGTATTCATTGTATTTTAATTTGTCTCTCTCCTCATCTCTGTTCTCACATCGCCATGCATCCTTTTTCTTCTCCGCTCATACAAACACTGACTCTTTCCTTGTTGCTCACTTTTTCTAATGCGACACCAGCTTCTGGATTATCATTACACCCAGCTGGTGGAGTGTGTCTCGGTCATTGGTTGGCTTTGACCTGTATTTAGCATTTAAATCAGGCCAGGCCTGGCTGTGATCTCATTACCAGGGCACCTGACTGTATTTGATGTAAAGCTGGGGCATTAATAAAGATCCCTCAAGGGTTGAGGGAGGGAAAGATGAGGCTTGTCTTGCAGCCCAGGTAATTTACTGCAGCAGAACAAGATGGAGAGACTGTGTTATTATAGACTTGATCGCTTGGCAGGCCAGCTCGTAATTGATCTGTGCTCTGCAGAAGTGCTCGGTGGTGATGCAGGGTGTGGTTGTGGAGGAAGAATTCGATGAGGAATGTAATACATACTGTACAACAGTGAGACGGATCCATAGATTGAAAACAGAGAGGGCAAGCATAAGAGGGTTGGACAAGTAAATATTGATCAAAAATATTCCCTGTGACACACATTTAGCAAATGATATGAGGGAGAAGGTATGTTAGGGTTTGGCAGCAGCTCAGAGCTGCTCATCCAAAACATCACTCTGATAGAAATAGTGAATTCAGTCGTTCTGAAGGACAGAGTTTGTACTGCAGCAGACAGACATGAACTAAATATCAAAACAGTCTCAGCGTGGGTCTTTCTGATTCTCAAAGGTCATTCCCTCATGAAGATGAACATATTAATGGACTGAAAGTCATCCTTTCACTTCCTCTCTATGAGGGGTGGCTTCACAGTTTACTTGTAAAGGTTACGATCATTATAAAGCACGAAGGTTCTAATTATGGTAATATATTTCAATAAAGTCCCATTGTGTCATTTTTATTAAATTTTCCAACTCTCTTTGGTAATTTAGAAGCTGTTCATGAATCAGGTTTCAGTGTTTTGATAGCTTTATAGTGTGCCTGTTCCGGCCCTTGTCAGTGAAATATAATCCAGGTCAGCTGTCAGAGTGCTTTCAATTTGTGGGGTTAAATTCTACTGTTGGCCGACTGATCACACAGAGATACAGACAAATATAGGATGATACCCAGCAGAATATCACTGCAGGTAGTTCAATTTGTCCTCCTGGATAATTATTCTTTTTTTGCACGCAACACCAGCACCTTTATTTTTGTCATTCTCATCAGGAAAATGTGAAATGAGCTGATTCCCAAACATCTAGTCCATCCGTCAACACACCGGGGTAATGCGTCTTACTCAACAAAAGCACAGATGAATACAAATCCAGCAGGGCTCCTCTATAAATTGCATATCTTGACCACAGTGCCTCTTATGAAATGCGTTTTCCTTTGAGCATTTGAAGCGTTAAGAAACAAAGGAGGCAAATGAATCGTCCCTCAACATTTCCCAAAACATTGTTTATCGTCTTCAGCGAAAGAGGCAGAAATCTCCAAAGCCTGCAGCTTGATATCAGAGCGGTGGCACAGCCTGAGTGCAGATCTGGCCAGACAGTCCTTTCTCTCAGCATCTGCAGTATTGATCGTTGCACTCGAGGGAGTCAAACCTGCAGCAAATAGAAAATCTTCGAGAGGCTCATCTGAGCTACTCTAAATATTTTTGCTGTCTTCATCATGGCGGCTTTCAGCAGGGTCCTTCGGGTGGGCCCTGAATCAATCGGGTACTGTGGAGGTCTGCTTATGATCTGCCAATGGAGGGTCCGAGAGTTCATTTCTGGTGCGGTGAAAACACAGTGAAGTGATTTAATATCTAATGGGGAGGATGGATGGAAAGGAAACAACATTTATGAAAAAACCCAAAAATGTTCAACCAAATCAGCAGAAAGTTGTGAATGCTTGTTGGCCTGTGTGGAATGCTTCCTGTGTGAATCAGAGTATTTGGAAAGAACAGGCAGCAGCAGCATCATTTGGAGTCAGCCATGGTGTGGCGGCGATGTCACTTTGTATACTTGTCAGTGCGGTCCAAAATGTTTTTGGAAATAAATAGAGATGTCTTTTCACATCAAGTGCCGCTTTGGCCTTAAATTCAGTGAGCCCTCCCTCACTGCGCGTCGTCTCTTTTGTCTTCGTGGTCCGCTGGTCCCGCTGAATGTGTGATGAGGGTGCAGGAAGGGTTGACATGCAGGTCAGCGTGAGTGACTCAGAACTATCGCAGGAACACAGGGAGTTGGGTTGTAGGAGGTGAAAAATGCTCTCGTCGCATGCGGGCACAAACACACAGACGCACACAAACGGCCTCCATCGCTGTTTTCTGTCCGATTCCGTGCTCGTGCCATAAATCTGAATATTAGGCATGACTGTTTCTGTGACTAAGGATGCAACAGAGCAAGCAGGGACGCATACAATAACGCAGATTCGGCTCTAAATTTATTAGCATCACGCTGCACTCGGCTGCAGCGGAGAAAACAAACACAACTCCAATTTATTTCATCTTTGTTTTTATTACAAAGGCGACAGCTTTTTACAGATTAAATTCAAAAGCCCGTGGCCCTCCATTATTGTCTGGGCTGGCTTAAATTGCCAATGAATCTCACAAGTTGCCGTAAGAACAATATTTTGTCTTATTGTTGCAGAACTTCATTAGTGATGGGTTTTCTCTTCATCTGCTCTCCTTCTTAGATTGATTATTCTATGACACTCTCCATTAAAGCCCCATTAGCTACCATTATGCCAGGCTATTTTCATTGCCAACAATAACACTCAGCCAGAATGCAATCGGAAAGGAGCACGAGATACAAGCGCAGTTTGACAGTTACAGGATTGTTCATCATTAGCTGACATTGTCTGCGAGACAGCGGAATATGCCATTCACTGAAGGGCCACGGTGCATTCTTCCCAGCTGAATGGCTTTACATGACAGAGGACATTCCTCTCACATTCCTACAGGGTTCTCTATCAACAGCGTCAATAGGGGGAGGAGAACAAAAGAGGGCTCGCTAATGACAAAAGACGCGATTCATTTAGTTTAAGTGCAAAACATCCATCCTAAATATCCTCTCCCGCACCGAGGCTTTGATTAAGAGATTCAGTGAAATCGCTTTAAAAGGAGAGTGTCACGAGGAGAAATATAGACCATTTCCCCTGAGCCTGCAATCCTTCCCTCTCTCATTCTCCCGCTGTATGATAGATTAGGAAAAGGTGGATGAATGGCCATTACTCGAAGCAAAAAGAAAAGATTGAAAATAGTTTCTTTCTGAAGTTGCCAAAGTTACTAATGATTAGGGAAACCTACCTATGAGTCGCGAAGGTCACAACTCATACTCCGTCAACATGAATAATTAAATGTGAAAATTGCTGTCATATCCATGAGCAAAGTGTGAAAACACATTTTGCTTTTGAGAGGTACTTGTTTTTCTCTCCTCTGTGTTTTGAGATTTCCCATTTAAGCCTCTACAAACACGAGAATGAGGATTTATTTGTATCTGTCTCTTACATTATTGTTATGGAACCTGGATGCTGGAGCTCGCCATCTCTTCATCTTTCACCATTACAGGGACTGTGTTGTGTTTTATTTTGCAGACGGCATTAAGATTACTGGCAACAATTAGAATAATAATAGAAGTTTCAGGATGCAATTTAGAATGTCTGAGATAAACTTAGTATTGTGTCCACTGCATCTTAATTACTCCACTATGGAGAAAATACATTTTAATATTCTTGTTGGATGTTATATTCCTAAAAATACAAATATGAGATGACCCTATGCTGTATTTGCTTTAGTCTTGGTAAATTTGAGGCACGGTGCTGTATTTCTAAGTGTTTAGGTTTGCAGTCGGGCTGTGTTGTACAAAAAAGTTAAAATGTGCTGACATTCAGAACTATCTCAGACCAAAACAAACTGGTGCGCTGGCCACAGCTCCACCACTATCTTCATATTTTATTTAAAACCAGAAAGACTGTGTACAGGAAAGCCAAGAAAACAGAAAAAAGTGTCAACTATTAGCTAGCATTGTAAAGTCCGCTTAGTGGCTGTAACTAGTTGTTGACAGCTGAAGTAATGTTATTTCCAACCCTGGCAGCTGTGGCTTTGGTGAAACTGTGGATTGTCCACTAATTGCAAGGTTGTTTCAATTTGTGGTTAGTCCATGTGCTGAAGAGTCCTTGGAAAAGACACCTAAATTGCTCTCAATGGCAGTCACATTTGTGTGTGAATGGCGAATAAGAACCAATTTGTAAAGCACTTTGGCACTAAAGTTTTTTTTAAATAGCATTATATAAATGTGGACCTTTCACTATTTGCTTCTCTTGTTCTGCTCCGGTCCATTTGTGTTTGTTTCCAAACAAGGAATGGAGCACAACAGACAGAGTGAAGGAAAAGCAGAGGAGAACCAGCCTAGCCACGCTAGACTCATGTTTCTCAAGGCACAAGGGTCTAGGCACGCTCGACAGGGAGGGAGGCGGGCTAAAAGGTTGTCTATCAAATCACTCTGCAGCAATTGGGTAGGTATACAACCAATCAGCGCAACGAATAGGCTCCTAGAGCGCCGGAAATCAGAGGATGTGGTAGTTCGGTGAAGCCTTATTTATACAGTCAATGGGTGAAGCTCAAGTATATTACAGACATGTTAGCAGAAAGATTATTCAGAGTCGGTGCTAATGGAGCTCAACGACTGTTGTCGTTTTTGTTGTCGACCCTGGCAGAGAATTAAATTCGTTGCCATGTGTTGTCTAGCGCGGCTAAGCTAGTTGTTTCCGGTTGTTTCTGTCAGAATCGTCGCACCTCTGTCGTCACTTAGTTACGCCCGCCTTCTGACTCTACACTTCATGGTGATTCGTCCGGCCAGTTTTAGGAGAATCCAGCCTCGAGCCTTATGGAGGGTAACTAGACCCACCCTGGCAGAGAATTAAATTTGTTGCCGTGGGTTGTCTAGCGCGGCTAGGCTAGAGGAGAACAGCAAAACAACTGTAGAAACTACTACTGAGCTGAAATAAAAGGAGTGCACATGAATAAATTAAATAACGCAAATAAAATGCTTATTAATTCTGAATTTTTATTTGCATTTTTTCTTTGACTGAATGCTCTCTGTGGTTTTACTCTGTGGCAGCCACTTGCAGTCTATGAACTCTGGGAAAGGTCAGTAGTTTCAAAGGGAGGGGCTCACATGCACTAATATGCACATGCAGCCGACCAACTACCAAAACAAAGAAGCTTGAATTGCAACACATACGAGAATGAGTATATCTCCATTCTCTGCCTAATACACCATTTCTCCTCTATATTTTTTACAAAGCACATAGTTGTTTGCTATTACATTAATGCTGTACTTGTATTCATGTGCAAAATCTCATATATTCCACTTTTACAGACCTGATTTAACCTGAGGACCTGTTAATGGAAAAGCATACATGTTTCAAGTTAAATTCGACATCACACCTGATGTGTCTCTGCTTGCACGGAGGATTCACTGGCATTTTTGTACATATATTTGCACGTTTTATGGAAAGGTTGAGTGCCAGAGTCTGCCTCTGCAGTATATAATTGTGCTCCACATGTATCAGTGTTTAATATGCATTTAACATATTTTCTTGGAGAATAAATGGGGAATAATAATGTGCAAGCAATTACATGGTGGGTGGCTCCCTCCCAGCATCTGTCATTTCAGTCACTGTGTTGAATATCCTCATGTCTGTTCCGTTTCTCACCCTGAGCAGAGACTGAGGATTTTAATTTGCATTGTGTCCTGGCCTGGGCACTCACGTTCATCAACAATAAGCCAAGATAATTAAAATTTGGAGACTGTCTGAGGGAAATTCAGGAAATGTACAAAGAAATCAGAGGCCCGAGTCCCTTATGATCAAGCATTAATAACTTCCTGAATGAATTTCTTAGTGTAAATGGCAGCAAGTCACCCAGGGAAATGGGCTCAGTGTAGATATTGACATTGTGATCAAAGGAAAATGACAGAGCAAAGATGGCAAGGAGAGCGGCTCCAATGGTGGACAGTGGGGATGTAGGAGGGAATTAAAGGGAATTCTTATCACCGCTCACATCCACTGTGGACACAACCGCTGGCATGTCGCTCTGGCGTCTGAACTCACTAATGTTCAAAAATATTTCGAGCACGGCCGCCCTGCCAGTGGCTTTACAGCAGAAGATGGACATTCAGCATATTGATTTAAAAAAACACACACAAAATGTAAACCAGCGGTGAGATTTCCATGTAGTTTTACACAGGTTTAAGTGGAGACTATGCATATTTGATTAGTGTTCTGTGATGATGTAAATTCTTTTATGCACCATTAAAAGCATAAAGTGTTCTTTTTACAAATAGGCTCGTCGTGAATCTCTTATGCGTGCTCGGTACTTAAACTAATTGTGTTTCTCTGCGGTGAATAATACCAAAGAGCCATTTATATGAAGAGTGTGTTTGCGGTGCTGCTGACTGCACATACGGGTTGGGGGACTATGGATGACAAATGATGCAGCGTTGTGAATTTATTGATGTGCGATACTGATTTCAGCACTTCAGCACTCGTTGCTACATGGATAAACTTCAGTGCGGTACTCACGATTGTAAACAGGCTTTGATTTGCAGGGCATTGCTGTGGATGGTGAAATGACTATAACCCATTCCTCCCTCAGACTTTGATATCGATGTTTCACGTACACCGCACCCTCTTTGAAAATAATTGATCACTCCTGACAACAATGGGCATGCACATTATTTAGCAGTGCAAGTCTTTTATTTCGGTCAGTGTTGTGAAACGGTGTTCCATGGGTTTAATATGGTGATTACCTCCATAAATTTCCAAACATACTAATCTTGCTTGTGTGTCTTACGTCATCCAGCTTTTAATACAGACATCCCCGTGGCTGTATTATTCTGCAGTGGCAGCAAATTGATGCTTATGGAAATGTATGAATTGAAAATTAAGTCCTTCTTTCATGAAGCCGTCCTGTTGGGGGTATATTGCCATGAAAGATTAATGTTTGAAGTTTAAAGTATATCAATCTTTCACAGGGCTGGACTGGGTTAAACTGTTCAGAAACCCTAGAATTCAAGATGAATAATAATTAGTGAGCCATACGATTCTGATCTGCTCCTTGGCATTTTTCAGCTCCTCATGTTCCCAAGCATTAACATTTTTCATCAGTTCAGTTCATTTGTTAATAATGATAAAACTGACAATTCTGAAAGTCAAGGCTAGTAGAAAAAGAGATTGTGCCTTTGTAGCAGCAGCTCCAAAGCCTACTCTGTCAATTAAATGTTCTGCCACCATTGACATTATTAAGAAAATTCTTAAGATGTATATAGTTTCAATGGCTTTTGGTTAATATCTGGCAATTTTTTAAATGTTTTTTTCTAATCGAGAAATTTATCTTGCAAGATGTGTTCCTGCTTTGTCTGTTTTAGTATTTCCTACCATTTTTTGCAAATTTATTTTCTGGACTGCACAGTGGTTTGGTGGTTATCACTTTCACCGGTTCGCGTCCCGGCCTTCCTGGGATCTTTCTGCATGGAGTTTGCATGTTCTCCCTGTGCATGCGTGGGTTTTCTCCAGGTACTACGGCTTCCTCCGACAGTCCAAAAACATGCTGAGGTTAATTGGTGATTCTAAATTGTCCATAGGTGTGAATGTGAGTGTGCTTGTTTGTCTGTATATGTATCCCTGTGATAGACTGGTGAGCTGTCCAGGATGTCTTTTGCCTTCACCCTAAGTCATCTGGGACAGACTCCAGTCCCCCGCGACCCTAATGGAGATTAAGCGGCATACAGATAATGGATGGAAATTTATTTTACATGTCTTAATCCTCTCCTTCCTTTTTCTATGCATTTTTGTTGCCAAACTGGTAACATGTAAAACACCTCAGGTTTTTTAAAATACGCGGCATATCAATGAACTGCATTTGATTCAATTATCATGTGTACTTGTTGTGCTCTGTTACTCGATGCTCAAACTGAATTGCATTGGCAACTTTATGTAAATTCCATGTGGCATGATTAATGCATAAAATAAGTTAAAACAAACTTTTTAATTAGTTCTCAAACCCAAGATGTGACTGTGCAGAACTCTGATTTTCAACAACTATATCACAGAGCCTGCTGGCATCTCTATTAGCATCCACTCAGCAGGCCCATTGGAGGTCTGGCACACAGTGCCACTTCTTCTAGTGCCGAGACAGAGATGCCAGCCTGACTTAATTACACCACAACTGTCTGCCGACGCCCTGATCTGCTCTCCACTTCTTTCAGTTCACTGAATCTATTCCTCCGTCTTGCTCAAGCCAGCGAGGCACTAGCACGTTTTCTATTTTAAAGCTACTCTAAGCAATGTTATTGACGCTAACATATCAAATGACTCCCTGTAATGTGGGACGCTGTTTTTCCACTCAGAATCAACATTTTAGTCTGCATCTACGCTTGCATACGAGAGAGGAACACTTCAAACTCGGTTTTCTGCAACCACAACCATCAAAACGTTACACTTTTCTCACATGTGTCACTCTCACAGAAAACATCTACACTTGTGATCATACAGCTGTAAAGGATGCAACGTTTATATTTGTGTGTATGTTGTTGTTGTTGTTGTTTTTTTTTTAGTTTAACGCTCAACGGTTTACTCGATCCTCTTCACATTTTGCAAGTATATCACTTCGGATGTGGAGAGCCTTTATGTTTTGCTGAAAAGTTTTTTTTTAAATTATGTTTTCCCAACAGTATCTCATCAGTAATGTCCTCAGCTGGCCTTCATGGTCATGCAGCGTTGATGGTGCATTCACAACAACACTGCCTGCAGCTCATTCTTGACTCGAACTAGACAAAACTTATTACCACCTGAGGAGAGGTCATTTTAGATGCTATCCTAACTAGCTGTCTCGCTATCTTTCAAACAAAATCAACAAAAAAATTGCTATTCAAACATTTCAGAGTGGTTAGCTTGATTAGCATTAGCTCGCACACACAGCTCCAGTCAGTGAATGCATCCATGTAGCTTTCCTCTTTGTGTGCTCGCTCTGCTCCTCAGCCACACTTTTCGCTCACTCTCACAGGCCTCGCTGCTTGAAGTTAAGTGATAAACATTAACCTTTGCATACAATATTAAATCCAGATGATGTAGAACAGTGTTGTTGAAACATTGCGGTTAAATGTTGGCAACCTGAATTCGGCTACGCATTTGCTGACACACTTTATTCCCTCTGCAATGAATGATTTCAATCACTCACTCGTGCTTGCAAGCCGCAGTCAGGCCGTTCTGAACAGGCTCTGCACTATATTCATAATTGAGAGGAGCACAATGAAACTGCATAGTGCACTTAACCATTGTGCTCTGCAGGGGCGACTGTGGTTTGAGCAGTGGACTTGAGTTTGAAGCGTCAATTTCTTTGATATATGAATTGGTTAAAATGTGTTTTATATTTAGAATACAAAGAAATTGAAGGACTGGTACAGGTAGAGTTAATACCCACCTGTGCAGATCTAAAAGCGTGATTCCAAAAGTACACGAGATTCCTGTGTTTTCGGTTATATCTTTAAAACAGCCTTTAGTGGAATTATTATTCTTTCCAGCTCAATTTTAGTCTACGACTTCTGAATAGACCCACACATATATGCAAGTATGTTTCTCTGTGCACTGTGCGTTGGTACAACTTAAGTGTTTTGTTATTTTTATAGGTTTGGCCATCATTCATCAGGACAATATTTGATTTGCCAAAGTAACTGTCGAGATCTGGGAACAAAATTTGGATCTGGAGAAAACAAATTAGTTGGATGACGCTAGAAGCACAGACAGATGGTCAGCCAAGTCTGGGGAAAAAAAAAAAACCTCAGCAGATGATTTTACTTTATTTGGAGGTAAAAGCAAAGACGAGGTAAAAACCAAAATTGAGTGTTGTCTCCAGTGCAGCTCGGGTAATCGCTGAATGTTTTTGCTTTTATTTTCACTCGCCTGTAAGGCTTCACTAGCCTGGGGATTTGTGTAAAATACCACTACCTTTGTTTTTTTTGTTTTTTTACCCTTTCAGACTTTCTTGTAACAATGTTAATGCGTTTGATCGCAGCATTTTACATGGTGACTAAAATTGCTTGTGGGAATGATGGCAAAAACCACACGAATAAGGCCCAAGTTGTATCTATAATCAGCCTTTGAGCAACTGTAGATATTGCTTATTGGTTATGCCTGATTATGTAGAGTCAGGCAGAGATAGAGAGGGCGAGCAGTCACAGGGGAAATGATGTGTGTGCTCATGCACAGCAATGTGCTGGTATGTTGTGTGACTGAGTGACTTAGCTTGACGAAGAATACAGTTAACATGCTCAGCTGAACCCTAAATGCACTCAGGGCCATGATAAGCAACGTCACGGGCCATTTACTTCATATGCAGAAAATGAAATCTACATTTAAATCCGACAAGTTAAAAGGTAGCAGTAATCCGACTCGCTGTTTCTATGTAATTGAACAACAGACAGTAGCACATCTGCTTGCAGAGATATCACATGATTCCCATATTTACATTTGTTATCCCTTTGCTTTGCACTACAGAATTAATAAGGAAAATTAGGATCCTGCCCAAGGTGGTAAACAGAGAATTAGATATCAGAGCAGCATAGGGCTTCTATAAAATGTTGTCAAACCTTTTCTGAGCACAGAAGTGACAGAAATTCAATGGACTCGCATTGGAGACTCTGTGATGCCAAAGTACTATCAAGTTGAATATCATAATTCAGTATTACCTTCAATAAACTAATTTATGTGTTGTGTTGCAACTGAAAATCTATTCATCTGAATGGCAAGTAAAGATGTTCTTTTCCCCTGCTAAAACAGTGATTCTACTTCCAGCAGATCCTCTTGTCATTTTAAAGGAGTCAGTTTAAAAACTGTATCATTCAGGTCATTTAGTACAAAAACGAGTTCATGAGTGATTAGCTTCAGCGCTGGCCTGCGGCTGATTTCCACCTGAACTCTCCTCTCCCGTCTCTCTCCCAATCACCATCTCAGATGAAGTTAGTTAATGTCATGAGAGGTTCTCTAATTTATTAGAGCTTAACAACCAGGGAAACCCAGCGAGTGTGGTGCATATTTAACAAGCAGAAAAAGTTGTCTACGGCTTAACTTTGCACTTGCCAATCCGATCTGTGTGCTTCTCACTTTTCCTACCAGTATATTTAATTCATGAAGTCCTGTCTAAGATGTGCAGCGTGATTTGAGTCCAGCCATGCATTTGCTATTTTATGATTAATTCCCAGTTTACTCAAATTTGCTTGTAACGTGAAGAATGTCGATTTTTGAAGGTGGGATTTCGAAGAAGTTTAATGATACGAGTCCATCTTTCACTCTTAGGCTGCTGCTCATGATAGAAACTTGCATCTTTTCACATGAAACGCAAAAACCATGTCACTCTGTTTGGAACGATTAAGGTAAAAATCATCTTTAGCCACTGAGCTATCTCTTCTGTATAATAAATTCATTATGGTAGTGTCTTACTATCTCTTCTGTGATCACAACTTACTCCCCCCCCCCCCCCCCCCCCCGTAAGTTCTTCTCTGTGTGAAACTAATGTATGATTATGTATTGCATTGCCATACACCTTCAGTTGAACCTCCAGCTATACAACTTGTTTACTCCCTCATGTATTTAGCAAATCAAACGTACGTTACCTTTTCCCTTCTGTCAGTCAGTTGAAAATTGTGTGAAACAAAGAGCTGATTTCCCAGTGCTTGATTTCAATCCTCCCTGTGAAAAGGTTCTTTGGGAAGGGGCTGTATTCTGCTACTACGTTCCCAGGCTTTCATCTACCAAAATTAGACTTAAGGCAATCATTTTATCCACAGGCTTCAGTATTTCCTCTATTTTTATTCCCAACTGACTGAAGTCTTTTTTTGTCCTGGCTGGGAATGAGAAAGCTCTTGTAGAGGTGGCCGGCGGGCTTCCTGATTGATTAGAATTCTTCAGAGGGGAAAAAAGAGCTGAGTGGTTGTGAGACTTGGAGTTTGAGTGTGAAACACTGGGTGACACAGGCCACGCAGATTGCAGCAGAAAATGCACACCTTGAAAATCAGGCTCCTGAAACAAGCACAAAGTGTGCTGATGTGGGCTGTGTTGAGGGAAGCATTTCACACGCCGGATCCTTTGCAGGTGTCTGTGCAGCTGCTTTTGAATCCACTGGCCCAGCGCATTCTTGTACTGAGCCTTGGAACACACTGACACTAAACTATATACTCAAAAACAGCCTCGTACAAACATTGCTGACCTATTATTTTTTTTTGTCAGTGTGCGGGAGAACAAAATTTAATAGCTTCTGGGCCAAGTCGGGTTCTTTACTTTTCCCTTTCACCAAAGGACAAATAACTGTAGCACAAAGCGAAACACCATGCAAAGAGAATAAATCTGACATCTGAATTCAAAGTTAACATGTTCCAAAGCATGGCAGTTCCATCACTGCACAAAGGCATTAAAGGAAGTTTAATGATGGTGTTATATAAACATCAGATCTTATGCCGCAAAATCAAAAAAGAGCATACAGTTCTGAGTCGGTGATTTGCTTCCATGGAGGCCCTGTGGTGGCTAAAGAAAGCAAAAACAAAATACCAAATATGATGAAACTAAGCCAGTTGGAGCCCATTGTGTCAGACCTCAGAGAGATTTATTCATTGCGGGAAAGGGACACAATATTTCAATTTTCAACTGCCTCATTACTGAATGCAAAAGGTACAAGCATGTTTAATTTGTGATCTAATTTGTACTTTTTTAAACTGAGGAGCATCTTTTTAATCCTAATATGTGCCGTAGGTGAGATTTTAAGTATATTTAAAATGTATTTGCATCGCTTGAATTCTTCAAATGCCTCACGATGTGAGAATGTGAGTTCTTAGTAACAGCAGTGTTGATTTGTTGGTTGATCAGATGGTCAGTTCACCTTTTCCAACCTGAAAGTTTACACTAGCACTGCCTGATACTGGGGGAAAAACAGCATTGCAATATATTGTGCTTCTGCAATGTTTGATTCAAAAAAAAAAAAAAAATACAACAATTTTCTCCAGGTGACTTTAATAGCTTTATTTGGAAAAATAATTAATCACTCTAGATTAATTAGGATGATTCTGTCAAAGAGTGCATCTGCATCAAAAATTAATCATCTGAGAGAAAAAAGAGAAATGACGTTTTTCTGTGAAGACCGTTTGGAAATGTTCTCATGTGGTGTAGCACCAGCAAAGGCACCCAAAATAGTTTTGTGCTTTGGATGGCATTCAAATCTGTCTTTGCACTCATCAAACAGAGCTTTGTGGTGCTTGTTTCAATGGTCAAACAAATTAGTCGTGTTGCTGCTTGTAGCGGCAACAACTGCAAGACAGATTACCTGTTTTTGATCAACATCGTCCTTTCAGTAGCTGGAATATTTCCATGCAACTGACTTAAGCTGAAATGATAATCATGATTATTGTGATCAACACCGAGGGCACAATTACCATGTTTGTGACAATCGTTCATTAAATTTAGTGTCAATATTTGTTATTGTGCTTAACTAAATAGTAGACAATTTTCACCTCCATCTGTACAAATCTGCATTACAATATGACTTAAAATATTCTTCTCCTGAGTATGGTGCATCTCCTACAAGCAAAGTCTAAATGAGTCGTACCAAAAATGCAAGCAAAATAGCTAGGTGGGTGCAGGGCCGTGCACACAGAATCCTCTAGTCTCCCCACTTAGTTACTGCAGCACAAGCAGCTCAGACAGGTGTTTGATCAAAAATTGATTTGAAAAGACTGGATTAAGGTGTACTAATGTCAGGTTTGCCTGAACTAAAACCAAATGGTTTTGCTTACATGGGCTGTTTAGTAAGAGCACTTTGTTTTTCATGGTCGGAGGTATTTTAAACATAGATGTCACTGTTGATCATGTTCCTTTAATTGTGGAAAACCAAAAATCATGACCCCCATTAGTAATCATTCAATTGTACAGTCCTACAACTGTTCTTTTTTTCCTAACCAAATGTTCTTTTTCAGTATAGTTCTTATATTTTGAATTTATTTTTGCTGTGCACACGTTAGAGCCTGCATGTCAACAGCTTCTGAGTCTTGTAAATGATTAAATTACATTATATAAGACAAACTCTTATTGTAGATCAGTCATTGAAGTATTTTCAATGACTGATCTTTTGCAAATTCTGAACCGTTGTTACAATGAACAAATAACAACATACAATAAATTTAAAACATATCTGCAGACAGACGTAAATCAGTGTTCATATAACTCACTTACTCTAAGAAGGTACAGTGTATTTTCATTTCACAAATTATTTTTTAGAAATATCTCATAATGAACATAAAACTTTGGAATTGTATGAACTTTAAAATCTTGTGCACGTTGAACTTCAGTCTGGATCTGCAGGAAATAAAAATTAGGTCGTTTTATTCGACCATGGGAGGGTGTTGGGGGCTCTGAAACTTGGACCAAGGTTGTTAGTGGGCCTCGTCTCTTGACTGCAGAGAGAGGAAAAAAACAAAAAATTATTTCACTTATTTTTATGATTTCGAAGGGAAATCGCATAAAAATAAGTGCTGACAGCTGAGGTAGACTACTTACATTTGATCCAAGCGCATGTTGACACCCCACACAAATGGAGCTGCAAACTCGTCGGCCTCTGCAAAACACCTGCTCCGTTATCTTTACAGACACTGTATTGAAAATGAACGTGTTCCACACGTTCCAAGATAATGTGAGAATATCTTAGTCTCCCGACCCAACTGTTACTCTAATGGAATAGTCGTGCAGCAGGAGACTGATTCCTTTCCATAAAGACCAGAACAGAAACAGAGGAAAGCAACACCTACCTGTCTGTACCTTAAACAGTTATGTGTTTTTTTTTTAAATCTGTGCAAAAGCAAAGTTTAAAACATGAATTTTTGGTTGTCAGTCTTACCTTTGTCCCAATCCTCAGTCACAGTCGGGTTTACCCAGGTACTGACTGGAACGTGCCAACTTCTATTTGTGCTTCCAGCTGGAGAAAGAATTATTTCTTTCAAACACCGCAAAATACACAAGTCTGAATCTGCAGATGAAGACGGAGACAATCAAATGATAATCTCACCCTCCTCAGTGTAAACACTCATTCGGTTCTCACAGGTCTCAATGTGGCGCGCCAGCTCATGCTTGTGGATCAGATGGCGAGCATTATAAGGACAGGTCTTTAGCTCTCTGGCCAGTTCAGGGTGATTCTACATCAGTGAGAGATGAGGACAACAGTTAAACACACATCTTAAAACAGCACTGATTCATTCCCTGAGGTGTTATGAAGCGGGTAAAGATCCTCTGGTGGTGGCTACCGTTCTGCCCTGCAACATCTGTACGTAGTAAAACATCTGTAGTTTGTGGAGTCTGAGCTTTTCTTCCGGTACGGTTACCTTCTGTGTTGCACATGCTGACAAATGATTCGGTTAATATAGCCTCTATGCAGGGCTCCAGACTGCAACCAAAATGGTCGCATTTGTGACCATTTTGGGAGTGTGCCAGTTAAAATTTCAAGTGGTGGCAATGTGTGAGTGCATGACGATCACAAAGCTGTATTTGCGTCGCTCTGACTGGCACAGGCAGATAACGTGTTTACCACAGTGGTGGAAAGTAGTACTTTTAAAACTTCAGTGTACTGTGGTATTTACGCTTAAAAATGTGGTTTTCTCATGAAATGTGGAGTGCTACATACGCTGTTCACAGAAAAGAGTGCATGTAGAAAAAAGAATCACTCTTTCATCTTGGACAAATCTGACACTGCAATGCCCTAGCATAACTCTTCTCAAAGTAATTTTTGGTCACACACCTGTCTGAGAGCAGCTACCACAGCCTTTACAAACAGAATTTAGGAAACTCTGGAAAATTAAAGTGTCTATCGGTAAGAAAATGTTCAGCAAGTGATGTTTTGCCTGTGACAAGTTGGGAGGTTCGACCAAATCTGCGACCAGTGAAAAAGTAAGTTTGGAGCTCTGTTATGTCTTTTTCTTTTCTGTGATTTTTGTCGTTTTAACTTTGTTATACTACACGAAAGATGTGTTTGAGTTCCCATTACTTCTAGGAATGGTTGTACCGTTACCATAGATGTACACGCCTTCACTTGGCGGTGCAAATGAGCCAACACTGAGCAAAAAATTCCCAGACTGCTTGGGACTCGGCGGGTAAAAAGAGAGGTAACAGTTGTCAATACGACACGATTACTGCCACACACACAAATTCAAAATAAGACCTGAATAACACCCTGTTGAAGGTTATTTTCAGGGTTTGTTCAAATTGTTCAAGAGGTGCGATCCAACTACATCAGATCATTCTGGAGGATGTCGTTGAACATAACGGATGACATTAAGATATTTCTAATATTTAGTCCACCCTCACTGATGTGCTCTGGTGAAACATTAACATAAAAAATTAGAACGGAGGCTACTAGGATTGTTTGTACACCAGGTGTGCCGATAGTGATGGCAACTTAGTGTATATACTGGCACAAATGCCACTGTGAGGAAAAAATTCTTAGCTGAGCTACACATGACACATAATACTGCAATCTAATACAGATGTTAGTTGCAAACAAGCGTTTGACTCACCTTTCTGCACTTTAGAAGGTGGTAGGGAAAGCGGCAGACTCGGATTTGATGGTTTTTGTCAAAAGGACATTGCACAAGCTTGTCTGGATCCCACTTCGGCCCATCTTTAAAAATGAGAAAAGAACAAATGCATACATTTCAATAATAAATATTTTAATAAGTAATAACTTTATCTGCTCATAATTTTAATTAATAAGTTTAATGTACCATTTTCCTCTGCCTGGTGAACTGCCTCTGTTGCCATGTGTGGCGATTTAATGTGGAAAACCCAACTACTCACCTGGGAAGAAATACAACTCAGGTTAGCATGGAATGTAAAAAATAATAATAAAAAGATGCACATGTGCAAATGTCAGGTTGTTCTGGTGATGCATTCAAGTGCTCCACAACAATTACAATCTCTGACTTATTAGCTGGACTCAGTCAAACACTGCAGGTAACCCAACAGGTGTGCCACATTCCTGTAAATGAACCAAGTGTGTTTAGTTTAATGGTTTAGGGGTGTGTCTAATACTGTACAAAACACATGTGAAAATAGCTAATTCAAGTCAGGTTTGAGCGAAAAATAGGATCACTGAGTCTTCTTGGTAGCAGATATGATGTGAGTTATATAATGTTTGAAGTTTTGACAGGATGGCTTTGGGGACTTTTCATGAACCACAGTTTTTAGTGTGTTGTTGCTTGACAGTGAAGAAAAAGACGTTATCTACGGTTATTTCTAATGGCTTTAGTCGCAGTTCGAAGATGCTCAGCCACACACTGGCATGTTTCACTCATCCCAAGCTCACGTTTTACTCCAACTTTCACCGTTCAAACATTAAGTAAATACATTCACAGGAAATTAAGCTGCGTGTAATTATTGTACAACACCGACTTCTTCGATAGCTACAGCAATAAATCAAGAAACCAAACATCACACTGAGAGCGCTTTGTCTGTTAGCCAAGCTTGCTAGCAAAGACGTTAGCACGTTGCTAGTTAAACTGTCATTTATAGTACCTGGAAGAACGAGGCACAAGCTCAAGCGTGTTTAAAGACGTGGGCATTAATTTTTACCAGGTTTATAGTAACCGCTTCAAATACAGTGTAAAAATATGCAATGTTACCCAGAAAATAATGTTTTATGCACCGTTCTGCGCGCCTGACTCAGTCTCCTGCTCCCGACCAAAGATATGAAGAGTAGATACGACACGCCCCTCAGAGCGGCGTGCCTACGGAGACACTAAGCTAGTGGGGGCAAAATTTCAGTATTTTCCATTGGTGTGTACGGGGCGAAAACTAAAACAAGAACAATGCCAGCTCATTGCGCTGCATTTAATTGCACACTACGTCGAACGATGGAGACAAGGAAAGTGGGAATAACTTTCCATAGGTAAGAATAGTTTTTGGCTCGTTTTTCATTATTAAATCTTGTTGAGAGTCTATGAGAACCAACTAGTTAGCCACTAGCAAAACACTAACACGGGCTAACAGCTGGACAACCTCCAAATACCAGACGACTATTGGTAGCTGTAGTATAGTTGTACAAGCAGTAGTAGTAATACGAAATGTACAAGCAGTAGTAGTATAAGTAGCTGTTGGAGTTGTAGAAGTAGTATCAGCATGTGTACTAGTATTACAAGTTGTAGTAGCAGTGACAGTATCAGCAGCAGTAGTTGGTGTATTACCGCTACTACTAGTAGTAGTAATAATAATTAATACATCAAATTTATATAGCGCTTTTTCGGACACTCAAAGACACTTTACAAGACAGACAGATGGTAGTTGCATTACTATTAATACCACTAATACTACCAATAGTAGTTATAAAGCCTAATTTATATATATCCAGATTAGCATCTATGTTATTCCTCCAAACCCATTTTATGATTGGGATTACAGGCAATTCTTTAGGACTGCTCTCAAATAATTGAAATGTTACTAAACAAGGTTATGCTAAGTTAAATCACTCTGGTCTCCAGTATATTGGCTAATTCAGTTCTTTGTACTTAATTTATTAGTATGATTTCTTTATAAATATGTTGTTGTGTACATACTTATTTACTTCTCTCTCTACTTTTTTTATTTACTCCATGTAGGTTTCCCAAAGACTATGGGTTGAGGGAGAAGTGGGAAGCAGCTCTGAGGAGAGAGGGGTTTGCTGCAACTATATAACAGCCTAGAGAGAGAGATAAATAAATAATAATTAATATTAATAACAATTCTGTTGTTTATTGTAATTGTGTTGTTTATTGTAAATTAAAATAAATTCCATCATGTTCTAGTCAAGTTCCCTGTTATATGTATATAACAGCCTATATCTATATCTATATCTATATCTATATATATATATATATATATATATATATATATAAATTAAATTACATTTGCAATTAAATATTTTGATCTCAGAACATTTTCTACACATCTAAGTATTTACATTTATATATGTAATGGCTGAATTGAAAAGATTCCCTGGCCTCTGGACCTAAATGATATAACTAAAATTGCAGGCTACATTTGTAGGAAGCCTTTTTCAGTGTTTTCTTTTTTTTTTTCAGATCAAATATTCTCTATCAATAGCACGTTTTGATGTTGACGACAAAGTAGAACACACGAAAATCAGTTGAGAAATGAGCAAATTTTGATTGATTCATTGCTTTGAATGGGAACTTTGCCCCCTCCAAGATGACCGCCACGTAGACACGTTGATTAGCTGGCGTATCTACTCTTCATATATGCTCCCGACTGGCCCCATTCTGTTAACTCAAGCAGTCAGAAATTCCAGTCTCCTATTCCGCCAATATCATTCCAGTCTGACAAACTGGTGGTCCCTCAGGCAGTATTCCGTCAGGTATTAATCCAAAGCGGACAATCCTTGACTACTCAAACTGTGACAGCAGCAGTTGTGGCTCTATTTACTGACGCTTCTGCGAACCATCTTTTAGAGCTTCACTTACGGGTGCAGCATCTGCTCAAACACTTAGCGTTAGTAGTTGGACAAATGACATCATGTCAGTTAATGAGGAAGAGCTACTGTACAAGGCAATCCATAGCTAATTAGAGCAGATGGCTTTAGAGCCAGACAGTTTGACGAGGACATCAAGAAAGCATGTATGCTCTGTGTCGATACTGTTTATGTTGCTCCCTCTTGCACTCTCACACCACACTCAGCAATATTGGAAGGGCTTCATTACCTATAAAAGAGACTGATTGGACAATGAATAAATGAATGCCACGTTGCGGTTGGAGGTTGGAGGCTTCACCTTATCTCCGGCCAAAATGATTAAAGTAAAAGCAACACACTGTAAAATATTTCATGGATGTAACTTTCGCCGCTCGCTACAGTCCTGATCAATCTGAAAGAACCTTCTGCTTAAAATACAGACCATGTGTTGCTTGTGACTTTAATTTAGTATTCATCCTTATTTGAGTTGACATGAGGGCTTTTCTGATAGAGAAACGAATAAATGCTGTTAGTCATGCTAATTAAAATGTGTTATTTATTGGCACCGGCTTGAATGATGGATGTAAGTGCTGTGAAGGAACAGGGAGCTTCATTATTTTTAGGGATTGACTAATTGAATTTAGCTCTTATAAAACGTATCAATATATACGTAATGAGCCGCTAAAGCTGTGCTTGTAAAATTGCTCTGATCAATGTTGACATTTTCTCGATTCGACTTAGATTAGCCTGTGGAGACCAGCATCATCACGAACATGCCCGAGCATAGTCGCCTCATCTCCACCGTGAATGTGTATTTTTTTTTTATTTGACTGCTGTAATACGTTTCGGGCACTGTCAAATATTTTGATCGGTCTCAGGATTGTTTCATTGCCTTGTTGCCTGGAGTAAAATTCAGAGGCTGTAGAAACCCTTCAGTCTATTCGATGAAAAATTCATCCTGTCTCTCCAGGTCTCCTGCACTTTCTTCTTCAAGAGCGCTGCTCTCATTAAACCCTAATTTTCCTCAGCCACGTCCTGATCACTGTGTGGTTGCGGCGCTCGAAGAGAAGGGAGATGTTAATTATGAGGGATGAATTTTATCTCTAATTAATCATTAATGTTGGGTTTTTGCTTAAATTGGACTTAACAGAACTCATGGAGTGCTATTTGAAAATGATTTTCTCCCACCAAGAAACGGTGGTCAATGCTGAGAGAAAGGAACCTTATTTATGAGTAGTAATTACTGATGTTTGTTTTTAAGTATCATCTCAAGAGTGTTTATGGGAAAATCTACTGTGTTGTCTTCATGTGAGTGAAATAATTAGATTTTAGCATTAATAATTGCTAAATTAAAGTTGGAACATTTGGATACAAAGCCATTCTTTTACTTGTAAATAGAGTATCATTTTTTTAGACTCCAACAGATGCTTTGTATTGTAACAAATGTAGAAATGATTTGAAATATTCTGCTTCTGCAGCCAGAGAAAGCACCCAAAATTACATTTACATTCCCTGTTTGTGGATTTCAGTGCCTAAATGCAAATCTTTCATTTCCACAGTGTCACTGGTCACAGTGTATCTTGATGAGAATCTTTTTTGAGTGCTGCATTAAAAGACAGTGTGCTGATGTGTATTTTGCACAGAATGAAATCATCATCTAATCATGTTTGCAAGGTCTGTGGCAGACAAAGCTTCCCTGCTTTTATACTGAAACACCTTCGTAAAAAGCAGGGTCCATGTGAAGGAAATGAAAATACAGCAAGAGTGGAAGTAAACTGACCTTGGGCGGACGATGCTTTTATCGGTTAGGTGGGCAGCAAATAACATGCATAGCTGACCAGACTTCCACATCATCACAATTTCTGTCTGTTTTGCTAGTCTGTCTGGCTTGTCTGTTACGTTTTGTGCCTTTTTCAAGGTCGCAGGGGGCGAGAGCGAAGCTTTGAAGGACGCTGCTGTGAACTTGGGCCCCAGTGCAAAAGAGCTCAGCGCCATCTGTTTCATTTTTCCAGTTCCAAAGTGAAGTGGGTTTCCTCTCCCCATCCATTGGTGTGAGATTCGTAACTATCGATTCTGGCAGCTAGGCAGCTCCCGTAATTAAAAAATTCTATGTGGAAGATGGTAAACACTGCTCAAAGCCAACTGTGGCAGGGCTCTTCATCCTTAATGAGATTTCAGCGGAATAGCTAAGCAACCCACCCGAAGAATCAATAGTTTCTCTCTCTTTCTCTCTCAAATGCTTTTGATAATCTTCTCTAAGGCCCTGATCAATTTAGGCTGATGCAACTCATTAATAATACTTGTCCAGGCCCACTTGCACTATGTTTAAGTCTTAGAAAAGGATCAGAACGAGTAACTTTGTTATATTTTATTGCTTCGTCATCTTGGCAGCCTGTTAAATAATCATTCGCTGAAGTTACTGTACTCTGTGAAAACAGTCTGTGGAAGCCACAGCTGAATGCCTCACCCAGCAGGTGCCAGACAGCGTAGGTGTCATCTCATTAAAGCTTCAGTCTTTATTAACATCTCGTCTTATGCTATTATGTTCTATCTGAGGGAGGGGCAAAATCAATAACCCATTTACTTCATTTTGTACTTTGCAGCAGCTAATCTGTACACAGCTCCCTCTGGTGTGACCTGAAAACCTAGCTGCGCTCTCACATTAAAGAGGATTCAGCAATACAATGCACTTTCCAATAGGCACCCTTTATCTATTTTAGGCCCATGGATCTTTGCCAGCAGTGTGGTATGGCACTAATGTACAGCAGTGAAGAAGGAAGCCGTGCCAGCATCAGTTTCCAATGCTTGCTCTCCCACCGTAATGAGCTGATCACACTTTGGCGTTTATCTGTGTGACTGACATTAGCTCTGCAGGGTGCTCGTCATCATAATAAACAACCCAGTAAAAGTGGAAAAGCTCGGAGAGGAATACATTCGTCATCTTTGGACCATTAGCTCTCTCAAACTTACTCTAAAATAAAGATGCTGAGATTGGCTTTCATTATTTCACTCTCCTTCCTGTGGCAGGTGTTTTTTGTTTTTTTTAACAAGGTGAAGAATATTTAATATCTCCACTGCCTATAATTGATGAGCATCCTCACATTTCTTTAACAATGAAAACAAAACTCACTCATTTTCGTGTGGGTGCGACAGAATTTCCCCGAGGTTAAAAATGTAACAGACAGTGATTAACAGGACTCGCGTTCATTTAATTTACAGACCTCGGAATCACTTCAGCATGACAACGTGCATGAGTAGTGAGGGAATTTTAGTAGACAGATGAAAGAGTGTGACGTTGCACATTCCCGTGCGCTATATTTAAGCCTAAGCATGTATAATATATCACGCAGAATTTGCATAGCGTTTGTACGAGAGCAACTGTGCAAAAAATTGTGAAAGAAAAAAGGTGAGGGGAAGAACAACAGAAGGATTTCCCAGGTGACCTTAAGGCTCCAAGGCAAAGAGTGTTGAAAAAGAACAGCAGCCCACAGCTGGAGATAATATTGTCAGTAATTACTCCCATCCCTACTGGGCAGAGGGCCTCAGTGTTGTCTGTCCCTCTGTCATATCTGGGCCAGCCGCTCATCTCATTCCAGACCGCATTGGCTCTGTCAAGCATCAGCGAGGAAGGGGAGGCATTAGTGGACCCTGGAGAGGAGCGGGATGAGGTGATAAGAACATCACAGGGCTCCATTTAATGCTACACGCCGCTGAAAGTTGGCCCTCTCTTCTGGATAAACAGGAGGTGTGAAATGCTTTGTTTGGGTGTACGTGTGAGATGGAATTGCCGCGCGTGCGTTTAATTCTATTTATTTTAGTGCAATTTGTCACTTGCGTGGCGGCGCTGCAGGAATAAGCGCATGTGTAAAATAGTGTTAATAGTTGGGACGATGCAAAACAGGCGGTGCCATTACAAACCGCTGTGAACAGATGTTTGGAAAAATGCTCAACTTATTATCCATTACTTCTGTTGATTTACTGTAACGCCAATTAGAAGCCAGAAGAAGTTTACTAATTGATAAACAAAAACTTTCTCAGTCTTTTTAGCACAATCAGGATGAAAAGACAAGACAAGACATGCTGAAATTCACATTTAACTGTCAAGTGGAGTTAGGCATGTTCTTTGATTCTGACAACTAGTGGAGCACAACACTGTATTAAAATAAATGAACAAATGAAAATGTTCCTTAAACCTTTTGATTAAATGCTACAGGGGCTGAATGATATACCTTTCTGGCATTGTGAAAGGTATGTGCACATCTGCAATAGTCACACTGCAGAAATGCAATGAAAAATAAGACAAAAAACCCTCAAAAACATTCTGCTACAACTTTATTTTGCTGCTTGACACCAAAAGAAAACTGGCACGATTCTTTATTTATCACAAGCGAGGTCTGTCTGAAATAATTCACTCTTTACTTTAGGGTTCTTGGATATCTACTATTTAGCTATTTATTAGCACACAGAGTTGGTTGATTTTCAGGCTCCAAGTGTGCACCGAAAACACTGAAAAGGATGATTAAGTTGCTAAAAGAAACGCAGCGTCAGTTGCATGGAAATATTTCGACTTTAGAAAGGATGATTATGAAAAAAGTTACTCTGTGGGCAATCTCCTGCAATTGTTGCCACCACATGAGGCAACACAACTTATTTGTTTGGCCATTTCTATCTATAGCACAAAGCTCTGTGTGATGAGTACAAAGCCAGAAGTGAGAGCAAAAAAAAAAAAAATTAAATTCTGGAAACCTTTTGTCAGTGTTGCACCATGTGGGAAAGGTTCCAAACAGTATTTTTAAGCTTTTTTTTTGGTTGTTTATTATTTGCAGATAAAAATGCCCTACATAATCACTCAAATTGTCCTTTTTTTTTTTCTTTCAAAATGCATATTTAAATCACCTGAAAAAAATGCTGTATGACTAAATGTCAAATTGTAAGTTTTTGGTGTTTTTTGCAATATCATGCAGCCCTATATATCATTGCTGGAATAGCATTTTTGAAATAGTCTGAGCACAGTGGGAAGATTTGGTAAGAAAAGTACTGCAAGGAGTTGAAGAAAAACAACCAGCAGAAGATAACAACATCTGACTCACCTGAGTTTGGCTGATGGCATTTCTTGTTCTTTAAACAACATTTTTCCAGATACTACTGTGCACTGTAGCTGCCTTATTATTTTGCCTATGTGAACGTGACTCAATCTAATTGCTTTTCCATCTTACATTACCCTGACCGGAACCTGATGCCATCCTTCTACTTTACCTCTTGTCATGCCCTTCATTATAGCAGATGCCTCCGCTCTTGTAATTTCCTATCTGCATCTAATGAAAGCCTGTGAGTCTTGTGTATATACACCACATCCTACATGCTGCACTGTCAGTAGCTCTTCCATGCTGTGGCCCAAATGATGCTTTCCCATTTGAGATTAGCTCGACATTGACTTCTGGGGCTGCACAGGAAGCAGCTTTCGCTCTTCAATCTGCCAGGTAAAGCTGACGTACTTCTTTTTTTGACAGCTGATCTCAAAATTAGAGGATGACGAATTCCTAAGAGGCAATTATTTTCTCCAAAATATGTGTTTATCTGACTGTCAGACTGACAACACCACTAAGTTAGCTGAAAACTGTCAAACTGATTTCTCCGGTGTGAAGACAGCGCTCAGGCTTAGAGAGGTAAAATGAGTTGAAATAGTCTCCTTGGTGCTCTGCGAGAAGCAGTGTTCCATATATCCTTGACCTTTTTTTTCCTGCTCAGAAGCCAAAGATTCTAAGAAGCATTCAATCAGATAAATTACTCCAGGCTTTAACAGGTGTCCTAAAGCTCATGATGTCAATGTGACAATAGCTACTGCATGACCCAGCAGGTGGAAGTTATTTTCTGTAGCCGGTGTGACATATACACATGATCACCCCTTTGATGCTACCAATATGGCAGAAATAACACAACCGACAAAGGCAGTGTTTTTGTTGTTACCTGAGCAATAGATTTCTGAGGGCTTGGGAAGGAGGTGGAAGTCAGAGCTATCGGCTTCGTCGGCCTGAGCGCGAGTGAATCGATGCATTGATGCAGGGGTAGTTCTTGCACCATCGGTCAGCGAGGCCATCTCATCATACTGTTTATTCATCCACGGTAGACAATAACAACCTTCATGCTAGCCTGCGCCTCTTCCCATAATTACTCAAGCATATAGGAGCAACATACAAGCACCTGGAGTGTGTCAGAGGAGCAGAGGGATGCTCCGGAGCAGGTACTGTAGATGTATCCTCACAGAGGCTGCGAACGAGCAGATAATGGGCTCATATGCATAATACTGACAAGAGGTTAGATTGTACTCTTCCCGCTCACTGACAGCATGTTGTGATCCATTAAGCAGAAGCCTGGATTCAGATGAAATTAGTCAGTGCTTCTTGCTTAAAGGGCATGGGCCAAGCTGAATATATTAAGCAGGGCTTTTGCACTTTATTAGCACATTTCCTGGACCTTGCAAAATTACATATATTGTTGTCTGTCAGTCACTTTGTGTCCAGGCTGACTCACTGGATGCGGATTGAGGGTGAAGCTGAATATAAGCAATTCATGCAGCATTCACTGTTTTCAAAATCATCCTCACTGCAGGAAACAGCAACAACAATGTCTGGCCTAGCAACCTACACTATAAAAAAAATAGAAAAAAGAGAAGAAAGAAAATGTGGGAGAAAAACGTATTTAAACCTTGTATTGTCCTTACCGAAAAAATGTTGTTGCTTTGTCTGAAAAAAGTCCAAAAATTCAGAAAAAAATTTCCCAAATTTGCAAAATCTTCAGGAAGAAAATTCCTGAAAAGTTTCCTTCAAAAGTTTAATTTTTTTCTAAATAAAAAATCCCCAAATCTGACAGCGGAATTCACTGGATTTTGGTTGTTTTTGTTCTGACTGTTCTTAAACATTTTTTTTGGATTTTTTTTATTCCGCCAAAAAATGTTCAAAAACTTCCTAAAAACATTTTGAAAATGTGGAAGTTTTAACTGTGAAAATATATATATATTTTCACATTTTTAAAATGGGTCACTTTGACTTGAAGGACGACAGGAGGGTTAAAAAAAAATGGAGTAAAAATTTAGATTGCGTAAAACGGAGTCAATATCTGTAAAATGCTGACCTTTGACATGGACATTATTTGCAGTTTTAGCCTGTTTTTGTTTTTTGTTTTTTTAAATTTTTACAGTTAACATATAAATGTATACTTTTTCTGTCATTTTAATAGATATTATTTGTAATTTAAGTAAGCAGTAAAAATTAAAAGAAATTGGCAATTTTCTAATATTTAATATACATAAATTTTCTATCTTTAACTTAAACATGGTAAAAAAAATAAGGTAATTTTATGGTCAAATGTTGCAAAAGAATAAACTGCCATTTGTTTTACATTTATTTACAGTATTGTTCTTTTACCGTTGAAATGCAAATTAATAAGTTTTATCTGTGAATTTACTGGTATATTACCTGTCATGTAGCAAAACATGAGAAATCTATAAAAGGAGAAAAAATAACAAGATGTTTTGATTAGTGTACCACTGAAAATTTCATGTTTTGCTGAGGTTTTGGATCACGCAGTAAGGTATTCCTGCTAGTTTTTTTCTAAATTAGTTCATTTGCCATTTGATTTATTATTTCATCGCTCGCCTTTTTACATGCATGTGTTCTGCTACAACAATTCCAGCCACTATTTCAAGAGAACACTGATGTTTCATCGTTTGCTCAGCTCTGCCCAGTGCAATTGTGATTGATTTTAAAAAATACAAACAAACCAGAGTGTTTTATTTCCCCCTATAGCAAAATGATAATGAAGTGCCGAATTGGCCACTGATGGGAGACCACTTTTGTTTCTAAAGCATAAACAAGTGGGCAATCTCTTTATAAACTTGTCAAGAACTCCCATACTTAAGCGAGAAGGCACTATAAACATAACACTAGGAAATGGTGGATCAACAATTTTGAAATACAGCCGGTTTGTGCATTTATGTCCTTTTTAAAGATGACATTTAGTCCATTCATTACCAGGTTAAGTGGACGACACGGCCATTACAGCGACTCAGAAGTGTCAAACATGAAATACCAGATCATGACATTGAAAAGGTGAGATTAATATAGGCAGCGAAATAAGTTTAATGGCTAGAGTAGTTTTCCCAAAGGAAGAACATGTGACATAAAGTCAAGCGCATGACATATGAAGACCAATTACAGGATCTGCACTGCCTGGAACTCGGTGTGTTGCAGCTCAGAGAGCTCCTCTAATTCAGGAGCCAGAATCTGCTGCTATTAATATTGCACTTCCTGCTGAACAGCAAAGGACATCACTGCCTCAAATTGACAGAGGCACACAAAGGCCAGTAATCAAAAGCCCTTATACTGTAATGAGGTAGAAATATTAAAGAGTACATCCTTGCCTTTGATCCATGGTACCACCTTTGGGTATGATAATAAGTCGGATGCTAATGTGTGAAGTGCTAACAATGGAGACTAACTGCTCTGGGTAGGGGCTGAATATGAATTTAAGGTCTGGTCACACAAAGTTGTTGTCGAGCATCCAGTCAGATCACAAAGACGTGCTAGAGCAGGTCCTGTGATGGCTGAGCGCTGCTTGAATGATTTCACTGAACTGCAGTGTACCGTTGGGGGGGGGGAAATATCACCAAGCCAACAAGGAACCAAATAATGATAATGAAATTTGTTTTTTTTCAATTGGGTAAACACACAAATTCATTGCCAACCCAGGGATAAATCTTGACATACATGAGAAACATCGCTAATGAACCAAGGGGAAAAAAATTTTTTGGCTACATGCAAATATCAAAAGATGTTGTTGTCAGATTCCATCATCTTTACACCACAGTGAACACAACAAAACAACAACACATCATTTACCACTGTACTATAGAGCTACAAAGAGCCAAATCATCTGAAAACAGGGCTGCCTGTTAGGTTTATGAGTTGCACATTTCGGTGCTCAGACTTTAATATAACGCACAACAGCAGTGCATGATACTGCTGTATCCATTTACAATGTGGTGAAATGCAATTGGCAGCTAGGATACAAGGTTAAATGGGCCAATACTGGGTTTTCAGTCAAGAGCCTAATCCAGTGGGTGAGGCAGTTAGCCAGCCTGACAGAAACGCACCGATATCAGCCGTAATACGATTAAGAGTCATGATTTCTTGTTTTCAAATGCCAGCTGAGTTTTGACTGACCGGTGTGTCTTGTTTTATTTAGGCACACAGCAAGTTCTTTGATGCTTCAGTAGGCATTCTGCAGAGCTCTCAGTCTGAGGGGGAAAAAAAGTTGCTCAAAGTGAAACCTAAAGGAAGGGAGGAAACTGCACGGTGCTTGACACTCCACTAATTCTGACTGTGAAAAGTCTAGAAGCAGAGAGATAATTAGATAATTATAAGTGGTTAGAGTGCCTGTCTGTTTTTAGACAGATTTTCTGTGACCCACATTCAAAAACACATGCTTCTTCATTTTTCCGTTTCATTCTTCAACGGTGTTCTGGATTTACTGTTTGTGTGCTGCCGTGTTTGTGTGCAGACTGTCTTATTGTTGCGTTAAACGATTCTGAGCCTTCTGAAAGGCATAATATGTAGCATTTTCACAATAAAACATCAATAGACAGCCAATGTTTCCCACACTGTTCAAACAGTTTTCATTTCTTTTTGCCTGTCAGTACTGTCGTATCCTCTTTACCCTCTTTGTTGAGGAAACACAGTAAATACAAGATGATACAAAGAAGACTTTATCAACAAACTAGATAATATTTAGCACATTGTTGTCTTTTCATTGTATTGCTTATTCATGAGGGATCGCGTTTATTTTAGAATGACTGGGTTAAATTGGTTAAAACCACATTATTGAACTGACCACATAAGTTTACAGTAGCTGTATGGGTAATAATCTAATCTATTAGTAAGTTAGCAAATTGTTTGTCAGTGTTACTTGCAGCAATTTTACAAAAACAAAACATGGATTTCCACGACAAAATGTATAAAACTAGAAGTAAATAAAACTTTCAACATGTTTTCACATTGAGTAATGTCAGATTTATATTGGCAGGACAACCACCACCATGATTCCTGCTATTGTCATCTAACTACACTTGATTTGATTGACAGAAATGACACGTTGTGCTTTGAAATCTAGCTTAATCAGCAAACTTTATTTGGCATTGTGGGCTGTGTGCTAGAAAGAACAGCTGTTGGCTTCTGCGGATCTAAACAAAGCATCAGTTTTGGTGGCAAGCTAGTCTGACTTACGCGATGCAGACTGCGGGTATAAGCCTGTCTTTGGCTGCCAACAGTCTCATCTCCTTTCATATTTTGCATGTTCTAGTTTTCATTTTCCACTTTGCTATCAGAAACAACAGCAGCAATGTCTGAGCAACAGCCGACCACATTGAAAATATAAAATTTTGCTAGTTTCTGAATGCAGATGTTCCACTGCAACAATTCCGCCTTATCCACATCCTTCTCTTAGCTCTGCCTTAGATGACCGTGAATGGTTTGAAGAAATACAAATCTTAGTTTTATTTTATTTTTACTCTATACCAGAATGATACTAAGGTGCACTCCAGAACTTTCACTCCTGGCTAAGCAAGACTACCGCTAAGCTGTCTGCTGTTCCCCAGACTTCTGGCGACCAGATCACCAGAAGCTCTGCTACATTCCTAATCCAGATGTTGCCTTTTGGCTTTTCGCTACTTCCATGTCTTTATGGCTAATCCTCAACTGGAAAGCCAGCGATTCTCACTAAACCAGAATGTTGAGCTCACTTCTTGATCTCGGTGGCTGTAGTGCCCCTTCAAAATTTCCTGGAGTGGCATCATCTGATCCTTCCTCTGCCTCTGATCCTTCCATCACGACTAGAAAGACTACAATACTACAATCTCTTGTCATTGTAGAATATCTGCCAGCCTCTCTGAATGATCTCTAACTGGAGTTGAAAACTGAACCTGAGCAGCTGTCTCTGTTTCCTGGTTTGCTGTTTCTCAGACTGTCCTTCTCCAGGGACTGATTATACTGCTAAAAACTGCGTTGAAATACATATTTAGATGTTTTTTCCAGGAAAAAACAGTCCCTTCATGCCTTCAAATGGCTTGGATGTCACTTTACACCATTGGTTTCTCTAGAACGGGCAGATCTATGAAGTCTTCATCTCTTTCCACCCACCCCTCTGCATCTTGCTGCAGCTCAAGCACACCAGCTCAACTAAGACTCTGATCAAACACTGTAAAACTACTCTATGCTACACAATGGCAAGTTGTAATCTTGGAGCACTTCAGTCCTGTATGGTTAAACTGGAAGCCGATTCTGAAGAAGAATAATGTTAAGGAGAGCACCACCCTGCAAGTAAATGGGTCTGGTTCCTTAGGTTTGTTACATATAAAACCCCAGAAGTCTGAATCTGTCATTGGTACTTACTTACTATATGCCTTCCAGCGTAGAAAACGCCCTATGGACATGTTAACAAGCTAATCTTGATTTTCACTGGAAGCGCTCTTGAACAATCCTCGTAGCACTAGAAATGTCACAAGCGCTGGAGCAGTTTTACTCCCTTAGGTGGATAAATATCCTCCACTTCTGTTGCCCAAGACTCCCAAAGAGTCTCCTTTTTATGTAGGCTACCTTTCTTTAGTCGTAACTGCATTGTGAGCATTAACAACTGGCTGACTGCAATCATACAAACTTCAGACCCAGATCTTCCTGCTAGAAGAAACTCAATGGTAAAACTTACGCAGGTTTGTAAAGCCATGTTCCACTAACCTTTGTGAGTTCAAAGTTTCAACACAATGTTGTGCAAGTGTGCTATTGTGCAGCGTTGCATCACACTTAAATATCTGGCTGTATCCCTTTTCTGCAAAAGTTGCTGGAACTCTGCTCTCAAGAAAATTCCTCCCATTAGAGGATTTGTTCGGGGCATGTGCTTTTGGTTTGCAGACACTAGCAGGGCCACATGCCGTAATAATCACTTGATTTACTATCAATAATCATTACCAGCTATCTGTTCCAAGCCTTCCATCAGGATTTGCGCCTGATTTGGGGGGATAGGCAAATCCCTTCTGGCAAGCATGAAAATAACAAATTATTTCTCAAAAGCACTAAAATATTTTACGTGCAAATTCTAATAAGTCAAACTAGATTAGTGTCACAGCGCAATTAAGTGCCCACTCTCATTCTAACCCCCTAATTAGGTTGTGGACTGGCTCCATCCACTGTTAAGAATAATTGTTATTCTCAGCCTGCTCCAGATTTCAGCCAACAAAGAGCTATTATAAGACTTACTTTGATGTTGACATGTGACTGTTGTTTGGAGGCTTTTGTAGGTTAATGGAAGGATAATCATGAGCATTTGATCTCAGTGGAGTAGCTGGTATTAGCCTGTGACAGACATGTCCTGCCTCTGCAGCGATCTGGCATGTTTATCACTTTGAATTAGTGGCTGTTTAAGAATGATTTAAATCTATATTCTGGGGTCAACAGTTGAATCGATTGTGTTCGCACTACTACCAGGCCTGTGCTCGTTTACTTGAATGCAGCAAAAATGTGCCAAAAACTGAGCTTCTGTGCTTATTTGTGTTCTTATATGGACATATCACATAAAACCTGTTATACTACAATATCTATAATATTACTATGACCTTGCACTGGATGAGCAGGCATAGGAATAAATGGATCAGTACATAGATACCCTAATATGTTCATATCAAGTGTTTTATGCTATTTCGCCTCATGCTGTCAAAGTTGCATACAAAAGACTGCCTTCAACTAAGACTAAATGATTCGGAAAAACAATCCAAATGCAGTTTTTCTGACCAATATTGCAATTTGATTGGCATCATACATTCTTAAAGCCAAATTTCAGTTCAATATTCACTGTGTAATTGATTTAAAACATGTCATCGAGCATTGCCACATGAGACGCCATCAAAAGTCTCATTGTCACACAAGGAAGAATTTGGAATACCATCAACACAACAGTTCAAGCGCTGAGTCAGACACTCTGCATAATTTACATCCTAAATTGCACCCTTTGTGATTTGCTAATTGCATTGTAGCTTTTTGATTTAAATCAATTAATTGTTTAGCCCTATAGTCAACTAGCTGATTGCTAACATGCACGTACAGTCTGCGAGCGAGTGAATAACTAGTTTGTTGTCAGTGTCTTTAATTTAGCAAACACACAGATGCAGAGCCAGTCGAGTTACCATTTTAATATTACTGAGCAATTCCGTGAAATGGTTTCCTCAGAATTCTTAGAATATGATCAAACAGTGTTTTTTTTTTTTTGTGCTGCTTCCTTGAAAAACCCTGATGCTCTTTTTAGAAATGTTTTTGTTAAAGCTTACGCTAAAAGGACAGCTAAGTTCATAGTTGAATTTAATCTGGTGATGTAGCAAGAAAGAGGTGAAATGCATGCAGTGTTTGCTCCCTTCTCCAGCCTCTGTGTATTCCAAGTGTATTATAATGCTTCAGTTCAAACCCAAAGTGGGAGAATTTCTTATTTTTTCCCCACTTCTGAACCTTCCACACAAACAGAGTAGACAGGGTGAGGGTGAGGTGGCTATTATCCAGCCTAGCCTCCGTCTGAACTGAAGAAGAGAAGCAGCATTCAGCTTCTTCTATGTGGCATACTTTATTGACAGCTACAGTAATTATTGCACATTCTCTTGCAGTCAAAGTTATGTTTGTCACTCCTGTGCCCCAGTGCATTATTTAAACGTTTTTAAAGCAGCAAATCATTTTTGACTTCATTTCTGTGTCCAGATTCTTGACTTTAAGCCAATAAAACCTTTTATGACATGATATTTAGGGTTAGGATTTCAGCTTTACTGTCTGCGGCTCAGAAATTATCCACATAATTGTTCTCTATTGTCTTAAAAATGCAAAATTCTTGTGGCTTTCACAAAATGCATAATCTCGCTGCTTCAGTCAATCCTGGTGCAGAACACACCGTCTCAATTACCCATCATAATCTTTCATACACTCTGTTGACAAACACAGCAAAGCATTTTAATTAGGTTTTTAGTGTCTTCTCACGCGACGCCTATTATTCTCTCGCAGAAGTTTAAAAAAAAAAAAACCATGTCAACACTGTTTGTTGGGATGTTCTCAGTTAAACAGGATTGTTCACCATGAGATGGCCAGATGTCTTTGGAGAAATAACACTTCAAAAACGCCTCACATGAGAAACCCGAGTAAAGAGTTTAACCATTTCTCCCCCTTTACAGTAATTTTCTTTTTCAATTTCAATCATGTCACTTAGTCACTTTTATTCCCTTGACAGTGGCAACCTCTGGTTATATAAACTCCCCCGTTTTTTTCATCCTTTTAGAGCATTTGTATTCATGCAGCAATCTAGGTTTAAATCATATTCTATTCGACTAATGAAATGAAATACGGCAGGGCTCTGGGTTATGATGATTATAATTAGGAACCGGGGTTGGAGATGTATACAGCTTTTTACTATGGGGAAATTGTCTTCATGCCTCCTGAGTGCAGTTTTTTCATGTCTGTTCGGTGTCTACAAGTTTCAACAAGCCCTCAGGATAGGATTTATCTTGTATTTCGTTGAACTTTAGCAACATTTAGGTGTGAGGAGGGAGAAGAATGGTGACATAATGAAAGGAGTGAACAGGTAAACTGTGTATTAAAGGCATTATGGAGGATGTATTTTTTGTTTAATTTGTCTGATTCACATAAAATGAATATACTGACCTTTAGTGGACTTGTATGTATGGTCTCTAAAAGAATAATAAAAAAATAAAATAACTGTGGACATGGCAGGACCTGAAAAACATCAGCCAATCATTGCGCTCAGACCGAGGCGTTTGGTTTTCTCCCTTTCCTGTCAATCAAAAATCTTCCGGCTCAGGCCTAGTTACGTAGATTACGTACGCCTTGGACTTACGTGTTTTCTGTATGTGTTGCTTTGGTATAGCTTCGTAGTTAGCTGGCGACTTGTTTTGCTCATCTTTTTAAAAATAATGGCAGATAAAGATCCAGGGGGACCCAGCCGTAAAAGACAACTTCACGTGTCCTACGCAAGTTTCTGGAGGGGGGCGTTTCTTTGTAAATGTTAAGAGGGGGGAGGTTAGAGGGGGGTGAGGGAGAGGTTGTCTGTGCGCATGCGCATGCTACGTTCACAGTCGTAGGAAATTAAATCTCCTCTAATGCCTTTAAGTCAGTCATTTTTGTGTTCAGTGTTTCTTTGTCTTTTAGTCTCAGAAATAATTGCTCAATACACAGCAAATGTCAGCATACCAAACTTTATGTTCTGTATATTAATGTACACAGCTCACCTGTATGTGAAGCAGTACATTGCTTTTTCTTTGTCCCAGAAGACATTATTCCCTTTTTGCCTTTATGTGTAGTGACCTTGAATTGTTCTGGAACTGTACTTATGCTGAAAAGTGGCAACTAACAAACTCATGAAGATTGCCACTTAAGGAAAACTGTTTTGTTAGTTTTAAATGGACATGTTGTAAATATTAGATAAGTATTTGTGTTTTTTTTTTATATAAAATGGATACCACTAGCTTGCTGGACATAACATACACTCAAAGTCTATCCACAATGTGCAGTTCTATAAGCTTACCAGAGTTGCACTTTGTGTAGAATAAACCAGCTATTCTGAGTCTATATCTATAGAAATAGTTAATAAGGTTATTTTTCAAGAGACTACAAGGGCCCTTATATGTTAAGGTATAAAACAGATGAAGTAATTGCACATAATTCCCCCTATTTCCATCGACAAAGAATCGCTGTTTATCATATTAACCTTGAATAGTGCTGTACATCCAGCAGTCCTTTAGACTTGCACAGTAATAAATGTTTTTCATACCATCATAATACAGATTATACATACACTACTGGTCGAACGTTTGGGGTCACTTAGAAATGTTAAATGTTATTTTTTGAAAGAAAAGCGTTTTTTTTTCAGTGAAGATAACATTAAGTTAATCAGAAATACAGTCTCGACATTGTTAATGTGGTAAATGACTATTCTAGCTGGAAATGTCAGATTTTTGATGGTATATCTACATACAGAGGAACATTTCCAGCAACCATCACTCCTGTGTTCTAATGCTACATTGTGTTAGCTAATGGTGCTGAAAGGCTAATTGATGATTAGAAAACCTTTCTGCAATTATGTTAACACATCAATAAAAGTGTGAGTTTACATGGAAAACCTAAAATTACCTGGCTGACCTCAATTTTTTTTGAACGGTAGTGTACCGTCTCAGGCTGACGAATCTTAAATTAAGAATAGGCGTGTCTATATCAATACAGAGAGGTGTCTTATTTCACTCTCTTTTTTTTTCTGAGGAGATAAAAGTTTCAGTGCGCTATGCGAGACACTTTTGTTGGAGCCCTTTTACAAGTTTGTGGAGCCATTCCTGCCAGAAGCAAGTCTGGGAGTAAGAAGAGTTCCATACATCATTGTGCTGAGGCATTACTGTAGGTAATGAAGTGTGAACTAGGAGCAGCACTTCATTTTGTCATAAAGAGTGGGAGGGAGCTCACTGTAGCACAAGGAGATTGTGGACAGTCTTCAGGCGATCACAGCCAAGTGCCTCAAATTACTGTTGTCAGTTAAATTAAATAAATGAACTCTGCCATTGCTTCACATTTCACTTGGAAATCGAAGGCAACACGGTGTGTGTCTGTGGAGGATATTCCCAGGATGAGCGTTAAGCGCAAAATGGTCCAAGTTAATTTCTTTTTAAAGACCTGCTCTGGAAAAAAATGATGTTTTTACCGTGTTAACATGTCCATGTGGTGTGCTTTTTATATCCTGGAAGACATGTCATGAGAGAAACAAGCCGTCAACACCGTGTTCTGTCAGCTTCTAGGATGGGGCTTTCTGTACTATTGCTCTTCAGAATTTTTTACCAGTTTTCAACTTGTATTGTGTAATGTAGAGCAGTTTTACAGTATAAAGTTTACAGTATAGTCATTGATGAGCATGTGTGCTCGAGCTGCAGTGAGTGGTTGATCAGTGAAGAGAGAGCTAAGGAATTTACAGATCTGCAGATTCTAGAAGAAACAAAGATGTAGAGTTACATCTAAGTCAGTTTAAAGCAGCTAGCAATTATTTTTATGGAAAAAGAAATTTCTAAATATGCAACTTGGATACAGAGATATGAGTTTTTAGAGGTTTAATCGAGATCCGAGTGGGACTTTGAGGTTCAACATTGTATTCTATCCTCCATATATCCCACTATGTCTTCTATGGACGCAGAAACCCCGATATGGAAGATATTTTTAGTTGGCCTCAATGTATTAAAATAATTCTGTAATCAGGACTACCTGTGAAGGTACTTCGAAAAGTTCTCAGCCTCACCACAATGTCACATGAGAACGATTGTTCATGCATTATGTTTCAAAATGGTGTCCTTGATCTTCATTCTGCTTGGTCCACTTATGTTAAAGTTTCGCTACCCCCTTGCAGAAGAAGGTCACTTCTTGTGCGTTCAGATACTCATTAACAAGCTGGATGATGTTATCACCCCGAAATTGGTGACCAGGTCGCTCAGGTGGGTGAATGAAGTTCAGGGGGCAACAATGCAAAACTACATTTGGCTACTTTGTTCACCTGTGGACAGATGCATTGTCCTGGAGCAACAGCAGCTAGCTCCAAGCTTTTCTGTCTTTTTTCTTTCTTTGATTGCTTCAAATGTTTGAGTTTTTGTGGACAGTCATATAAGGATTTATGGTATACCGTTATGCCCCAAAATGGAAGTTAAACCCTTTGTTTCCAGGTGAGGTCGAGAACTTTTTCAAGTACCCTCATAAACGAAGACCAAGTTATGACCAAGAAAACAGAGTACTGAGATAAGACCCACATTGAAACCAAGTCAAAAACAAGATAGGACCAATGCAAGTATCACACTCCTTGAGACACTTGTGATAGTATATGGAACACACAAATATGACGGGCCGTACAAGACTTAATTCATTCTCGTCCTCTCACACACATATATTTTCTCTCATACTCGCATACATTCTCCTTTCACATACATACATTCTCCTTTCACACACATATATTTTCACTCTCTTACACGCATACATTCTCCTCTCACACACATACATTCTCCTTTCACACACATATATTTTCCTTGCACACACATACATTCTTCTTTCACATACATATATTTTAATTTTCATGCACACACACATTCTGCTTTCACATACATACATTTTCACTCATGCACACACATACATTCTCCTCTCACATGCATATATTGTCACACTTGCACGTACATACATTCTCCTTTCACATTCATACATTCTCCGAAATAAATAGACATATATGTATATGTACAAAGAAAATATATGCATGAAAGAGAAAAATGTATGTATGTAAGAAGAGAATGAAGGTGTGTGAGAGGAGAATGTATGTATGTGTGAGAGAGAATAGTGGAAAAGGAAGTCCATTGTTTTTTGCGCTGTGATTGGCTGAAAAGCTCAAGTGGGCGGTGATGTTCAGGTAACGGTTACCATGGCAGGTGGAGCGGAGTCCGGAGCGCTTCAGCAAGCCATTGGGGTTTTAAGAAACATTCTGTCATCCCCAGAAACAGTCACATATTATCGTCATCGCTTGAGCAGCAGGCGACAGGTTTATCTGCACCAAACTTTACTCACAGCACTGTGGAAAGTGAGATGAGACAACTTTTCAGACCTGCAAACTTCCAAGTCGCTGCAGCGGAACAAGCAGCTAACGCTAACGCTACACAAGGCCGAACTGGAGGATTACGTGTAGCGTTAGCGTTAGCTGCTTGTCCTGCTGCAGCGACTTGGAAGTTTGCAGGTCTGAAAAGTTGTCTCATCTCACTTTCCACAGTGCTGTGAGTAAAGTTTGGTGCAGATAAACCTGTCGCCTGCTGCTCAAGCGATGACGATAATATGTGACCGTTTCTGGGGATGACAAAATGTTTCTTAAAACCCCAAAGGCTTGCTGAAGCGCTCGGGACTCCTCTCCACCTGCCATGGTAACCGTTACCTGAACATCACCGCCCACTTGAGCTTTTCAGCCAATCGCAGCGCAAAAAATGATGGACTTCCTTTTCCACTATACTTACTTCCTTTTCCACTATTCTCTCTCGCACATACATACATTCTCCTCTCACACACCTACATTCTCCTCTTACATACATACATTCTTCTCTTTCATGCATATATTTTCTTTGTACATATACATATGTCTATTTACTTAGGAGAATGTATGAATGTGAAAGGAGAATGTATGTACGTGCAAGTGTGACAATACATGTATGTGAGAGGAGAATGTATGTGTGTGCATGAGTGAAAATGTATGTATGTGAAAGCAGAATGTGTGTGTGCGTGAATATTAAAATATATGTATGTGAAAGAAGAATGTATGTGTGTGCAAGGAAAATATGTGTGTGAAAGGAGAATGTATGTGTGTGAGAGGAGAATGTATGTATGTCACAGGAGAATGTATGTGAGTATGAGAGAAAATATGTGTGTGAGAGGACGAGAATGAATTAAGTCTTGTACGGCCCCTCATACACAAACCATTACATTGTACCACTGATACTAGTGCCCCAAAACATAGGGTGCGTACATATGTAGCTTATATGCATAGCTAATATTTCCTAAATATTTTTGGGCAAGAGATGAGATTTCAGAAAACAGGCAGATTGCTAATATCACTTACAAATAGCTTAGAGTTGAGGGGGTTCAGGTATCTAATCAGAATGTATCCTTGGGGACTTTTCACACAGGGTTAGACCCTTGACACACTAAAGAGATTATACATCAAACTGGCTTGGTAACACCTCTGGAATCCTATAGGAAGGACTAGAAATTGCTGCTTAGGAGAGGTTCATTTGGATTACACTGTTTAATCTACTGCCACCAAGACATGATTCTGTGTAAGTGGCAAAAAAAAAAATGAACAGATGGATGAATTTGTCTTTGTTGCAAACCATGCTGGGTGCAGATCTGGACTGACCACAATATAGTCCCGTCCAGAGGGTGGGTGTAATGCACCAAAAGCCGTCAAAGCAGACAGAGATGAAGTGGAAGGAGGGAAGAATAAAAGAAAGAAAAACAACAAAAGAAGCCCAACTTTTGATAAATTGTGCACAAAATGGTTTAGATACTATCAGGACTTGGGAGTAGCAATTTCCTCACACCACCTTTTAAGTGTGTTTTCAACTCGGACAGTTACGTATGCGACTAAATGAGATCCACGCTTTGAGCAATACAGCTGTAATCCTTCTTATAGGCTTTTTCAAGACACACGAAGTAGCTAGCTAAACAGAGTATCCTTTTCTACATCCCTCTCCGGTATTAGTGCACTATTTAAAGGACACAGTGCTGTTTGATATACTAGTAGAGTGAGTGGCATGCATTTAAAGCGCACTGTATAAAGAAAATGTGAGTATGTGAGAGAAAATCTGTGTTTGAGGGTATATGAATGCTTACGAGAGAATACGCTTTCCTTTCCCCAGCAGCAAATCAAACTGACACATTGATAGAAAATGTCTGTGATGATCTGCTTCACCATTCACGGGAGTGTTTTGATACCATCTTTGTGTTTCTGACTTTTTCCTGTACCTCACTGCACAACCAGTCTTTTCCTGTAAATTTAGTTAAAGCCCTAGGAAAAAATGCAACCTGCAGGCTGAAGCAAGCTTTCCTGATGGAAACATTCAGAGGCTTACATTTGTTTCCAGGCAGGCACACATAATTTTACAGCGTGATTTATTGTCCGCACAGACAACACTGCCTCAGGATATCTTAGATAAGTGCACTGCATTAACAAAAAAAAAGTAGAGCCTCTGTTTTAAGCAGCTGCTTATGTAGTTGTCAGATTGGATTCTGGGATCACCAGCAAGAGGGGAGGATTTTTATTTTTTTTAGTGACACGTATTATGATAGATGAGTACAACAGAGCATTTTGTGACGATCAAAACCAAACATTTTGTGAGGTTATGAAAGTGCTTTCTGATATTGATTATTTGACAAATTACAGTATTCAGCTCTTTTCAGGCAGCTTGATGCACTGATTGTTTTCTCCAGAGCCCAGAGCTGCCAGAAGGTGACTGAAAATGGTGTTAAACATGAAATCTATGGGGGGAAAAAATGGGTTTTGTTAATGGAGCGACTCATCTCATTTGGCCTACAGCAAAAGAGTTAATTGTAAAAATTGTTAAATATGATTTTTAAAATTGAATCCATTGCTCATTTCTAGGTAAAAGTCACTGTTTGACAAATTACAAAGGGAATCACAAAAAAGCTAGTTCTATAAAAGCTGATGGTTTTTTTTTTGTTTGTTTTGTTTTTTTCTTTTTTGGTGTCACCACACAAGGCGCCAAAATAAGGTTCTGCATATTTTGGCAATGAGCTAAAACATTATCACCACCCCTGCATAATACCCTGTTTGATCTTTGCAGGCCATGAAGTCCAACTGAAGGTGCTTTGTGGTATCTGAAACCTAGATTTTAGCAACAGATCATTTAAATTCTCCCAGCTGAGAGTTAGAACCTCTGGAGCGGCTGTGGATCAGGCTTTTTCCAGCAAATTGTCCTCACACTCTGTGCCGGTTCTAGGTTTGCTTCTTCTTTGACAACTGACCACTGATAGGACTAGAAGAGGGTTCTCTGCTCAAGTCAGACTTACTAACCTAGCAATCTGCCACAGTAAAAATTGTAATCATGCACTAAGCCACCCCATGCTCCTTTTTTTTTTTTTTTTTTTTTTTGGTAAATTAGCTGATTCTATGACAGCACTTGCTATCCTGTGTGCTTATGTCCACCAAAGCAACTCCCCTTCTGACTATTTTGCAGGAAGTCTGTCCCTGCATCCTTTTCTTAACTCTCCTAAACATGATTGTGATTGGTTTAAAGGCATACAAACAAGCCGGGGCATTTTTTTCCTGCATGATAGTGAGGTGCAGCCGGACCATTCTATACTGCAGTATGGTCCGGCTATGCAAGATGTTTCTCTTCTGTAAGTCTGATGCCAGCAATTGACAGTAGCGTCATATTGATATTCTAGCTCACAGTGCATCTGCCTATTATCTGTTTTTTTTGAGGCATTGTTCTGCGACTTTGTGCCTGACAAAAGCGAAAGTCAAATGCAATTGTTTATCAGATTTGATAAACAGGCATTTGTGTCATTAACTAAAGCTTGTAAAAGATAACCGTGTTGTGAATGAACCTGCGCTAATGTGTTTGTGCATGAAATGAAACAAGCATATCCCTCTGCTTGGACCAGTTCAGATAATATCTGGGCCTGATGCCATTCCTCAGAGGCGCACATCATTTTTAAACAAGACAGTGATTATGTAGTCTCGCAGTCGAGGCTTAATTATGACTCTGGACGAATGCAAGATGGGTAACGATGGATTGACACTGACTATTGATTAAATATTCAATATAAAATGTTGATTGTCTGGGCATGCTGGGTAATTTGGACGCACAACTCTCTATGAATAACAACCCTGAAGTATTTAGCCAAGCTATAATATTGACAATGCATAAAGGGAAATCTGGGGGAGAAATCTTGAAGAGGTACGGCTGATAAAATTAGTTATGATATTATGTGCTTTTCTTACACTGCCAGATGGAACAAACTGTTTACAAGGAGGGATTGTAGTGGGACCACCGGGGTGTCAGGTGTGATTGTGTGGCGATGGCATATGGTCTGCATGGCTCACGTGTTACAAGAGCCCTTAAGCAGAATCTACTCTGGGCCCTCAGAGATGTCAGGGCCAGCTTTGACTCAGACTCAGGATTTTGTCAGCCAAATTCAACTTCTTTCTTCTTTTTACACATAAAAATATATGAAGCTAAAGATGTTTAAATTACCAAATGAAATCACTGAAGGTAATTTAATATTATGGATGAAATGATTGAATTCAATGAAACCAAGGTGGCACAACAGGTGTTCCAATCTCATAACTAAAATCACAAAAAAAACATTCCTCTGGGGTAGAACACCCAGAGGGCTCCTCTACCAGAATTTAGTTTTGTATCTTGTCCCTTTTTTCCACTGCTATAAAGTTCGCAGGTTGCACTCCTGCTGTCACTTCATGTTTTATAAGTCGCTTACATTCTATAATGACAAATGTGTGCTTAGCTTAGCTTTCGGGATGGGGTTTGATGAATGACTGACTGAAATTCCCCCTCCTAACTTGTGTGCTTTGTGCCTATTGACTTTGCTTCAGTCCTAATAATTTCTCCTAATAGCTGCAAGGGAACACTTCCTCCAGAGAAAAGTGGACTCTACAAGGTTAACACTAGTTTAGTACGAAGGACTCCTAAAATGTTTCACATATGAAAGTGCTGTGGGTAATTTTCCAACATATTAGTTGAACATTGATTGCATTGTTGCAATCATTTCAAATTTCCAGAGGTAGCTTGAACTTGGCATTGTGGATGCCTTAACCACCATGGAAGGAATCTGTTGAACTCGCTGCCTGCACCATTGTTCCAGAGGGTCCAGAATTTATTGGTTCCTTCAGCTGTGATAATTGCAACTTGCAATTCAGTTGAAAGAAACAAAATGCATCGTCTGAGGGGAATATGTTAATATATTGTTTGTTGCTCCACACAGGGCAGGCCATTTGTTCTTATCAGCCAGCTTAGCTAAATGCATTTACACTCTGCATTAGGGGTATATTAATATATGAAGGCGCTATTATTGCACATTTTAATCAGCTATCTCTGTTGATTCGACTATTAACCGTCATCTGCACAAACAAGTTTACAGGGTTAACAGATGTTGGATGCATATGGCTTGCCTGTTGCATTGCAGAGGGCTTGCTCATTTGGCACATGATGGTACATTACATTTACTGGGTTAGTCATCAGCCCTGGAATGGCAAGGAGATTCGCATTAGTCAATTAATGTAACAGGCTCAAAAAACACAATAGCAGAGAAAAATGATCCTGCTTATTCTGTGATTGGACTGCGCAGATTAGAGGTTGTAGCACTGGACCGGACAGCTGTTTATTTGAGATATCTATGCATCACGTAGCATCAGTATTCCTTTGTGGGACAAAGCTATCAATTTGTTTGTGCCCTTCCAGTTTGCAGTATTTCAGATCTTTTTTTTTCTTTTTTTTTTTACACTGTTTGGCCAGCCAAGCTCAAATGCACAAGTCAGGGTTCACTGTAACAGCTGACGCAGCAGACAGCAGACGTACATTTGGGCTGGTATACAATAGGAAATCAATCTGATACAGAGAAAACGAATAACTGGTGTCAGTATAGGAAAGAATAGACTGATGTTTCTGTGACTGCCAAATTGTGTGTATTTGTGTTCTCGCACAGTTTCAGTAAAAACATACAGCATCTGCAGGTTTAAGAGCAACTGTTAGTGTTATATGTGTTGTATTAAGATAATTTTTTTATGTTTCAACACCATGTATGCTATATTATGTGCCAAAAATGAGACAGGCGTATGAGAAAACAGCATCTACTGTGAGCCTGACTGAGTTGTAGGATTTCTCATTAACATTTCTTGCTTACATTTCTTTGAAGGCCAAACACATTGAACTTTCCCTTTTCAATCACTCACAACAAAACAAGACAGGAGCGGGAGGAGGAAAAAAAAAGCTTTCCTGTCTTGGTTGCAACTGTAATTATAATCAAAAACAGCCAGGGTGTGACACATTTATCATTGTGCATGGTGCTAGCCTTCGAATGCAAACAACACAATCAGAGCACACAACAACTTGATTTGCTAGGTGACAGATGGATACATTCAAAATAAATAGCCTTAACCTGTTTTAACACAAACGCTTTATTTCCTCCCGATCCCCACTTTAGTCACATCACTTATCTTCTCATTGTCAGATGGCATTGACTATTTTTTGGAGAAAAAAAAAATCACAGTGCTGCACATTCACTGCAGGGTTTTGCTGGGTTTAACACAGACATGACTTTTTTTTCAAAATGATATATTCTTTGTCTTAGGCTTGGCCATTCTAATGGTTCTGTTTGTATTTTTCAAACGTGGTTCCTCACGTTGTTGTTAAAGTGTTATCTGTCGCTGTATCCATTTCTGGCCGTACTGTTTCATGTCATTGAATCAATGCCGGTTCAAGGCAACTCAATCTGGGGGATTGTACGCCATGAGCAGTCAGAAAAAGCGGTGGAAAAACAAATCCTGGAAAATATTAAATGTGGCATTTACAGTTTTAATGTTGAATCTATATCCCCTTTGGAAAAGGCAGTGCGAGACTACAGCTGCCTGTTCATGTTAAAATGTGCATTTCTTTCCTTTTCTTGATCTAAAGAAGACAGATGAAATATGCCCACAAAAACAAAGTGACATTTAGATGATTTAATGATGTGTTTTACATTTAAAAGTGTATATAGTTGTTGTTGGTTTAGTTTAGTGATTTCAGCTGGGACTAGATGCGTGGCTCCTGACAGGAGCATGAGAAAGTAATGATATCTTCTTCTACAGTGTGTTGTTTACGTCTCCAAGGGGCTAATTACAATAGTGGAAGTGTGAGGCTGTCAATTGAAGCTGGGATTTCACCACAATACTCAAGTCTTGACACCCTTATAAAGGAAGTAGTCCACACTCAGATATTGTATAACTGAGATCTAATGTATCACAGGTTCCATTTGCTTAAAGTATTGAATGTACACATCAAAACTGTCATCTTTTCAGCTGGATGTTTATCTATTTCATTCCATCAAAGTGGATTCATTTTGAACCTTTCATTCTATGAATTGCAGCACTGAATGCGACGGTTTCTTCACAGTCAAAAAAGGGAGAAGTCCGTATGTTGGCATCAATATGTAGGCCGTCGTAGTTATCGATGCGTGAACAAATTTTGCATTCGGTGTTAGCCAGCACAAGGCCAGATGCTGTCAGAGTAGACAGTGCATCATAATCTTGTTCCATCTGGCATATGGTGAATCCAAACTCTAAAAATGTTTCACTTGAGGGATGTACTCTCTTAGGGCTTGGCATACTCCCTGCTGTCAACATTTGAGCTATTGTGCTGACTGACTCCAAACATTCCATTTTAGCCGGATGTCTCGAAATGTCACCCGTGACATCTGTACAAAGAGAAGCATCTCCACCAATCAGGTGGCTCAGGTTGAAGAGATAAATGACATTCTTTGGGAGAGAAAGTGCAATCTAATATCTACAGCATCCATTAAGTTGCAGAGCCGTGATAGCCTTGCACATAGCTCTATTGCCTCTGCCCCTTTGGGAAAGCAGACCATTTTTCTTCTTGGCCACGAAGTAGAAGCCGAGCAGCAGCCAGCAGAAGCCAGATTGGCAATATTTATCTTGGTCTGAAGAGGGACTGAACACAAACATTCGGGGTAATTTTAACCTCTGGAAAGTCTGCGAGGGAGGGGTGTGAGGATTGTATCAATATCAAAGTGAAATAAGGTATTTCATTACCATTTGTTTGGGGAGCTTTTCAAAGTGGACACTCTGATAAAAGCAAGTGGGGATAAAGAGACGAGAACAAAGAAATTGCAGTGTTGTACTTTGTTTGTAATACATTAGCTGAGACCGTTTACATTTCAGTAAACTCCATATGGCTACAATAGATTGCAGACAGTTTCAGCAGATTTTTCCACCCCTTTGTACTTCAGCAACTAAAGTATTCGGACGAGCACATTTGGAAGATACAGCCATTGGATCAAAGGCCTGTTGGGAAATGTTTTGTTCACCGATCCCACCAGACTAGCAATCAATAAGAAGCTCAGAGCCTATTAGCCTCCCTGAACTATTTAACACCGACTGGCCCCTATTACTCAGACCAGTCAATGATGTTTGTCACTTTAATGCGATTAGTACCAGTTACTACTCAGCCTATCACAGATCTCTACCTGTGACTCTAGGGGTCAGTGTTGGGTCTGGACTTCACCTACATTTGAATGGCTAATCCAGTGTTACCTCTAAAGGCTAAATGTCCAGTTTAACATCAGTTGTCACTAAAATCACCCCATTTCCCTGACATTATTGGGTGTCTTGTTTCAATGATTCCTCCTCTTTTGCTATCTACACTCTGTTTTAAGTCCCATTGCATTATGTATTACTAAGTAATGTTTCATTTTAATTGCTTTGCAATTAACGACTTTAAGTACTCAGTCATTTTAATAATCTATACACAACAATAAATAACACAAATAAATAAAATCACCAAATAAATAGCAATTAACAAAGATGCACATTGATACACATTATCTAAAGAAAGCTTGTAAATCCTTCAGGTGCATGGAGGATGATGATGAGGCAGAAGTTGACTCACCATGATGAGTTAAGGTTAAAGGGTCAATAGACGGGGACTCCTCATTGACCTCTGTTCACACCCCGCTATCAAGTCTGTTAGCCATCGGAGCTGAATACCAGGAGTGCATTGCTGAAGGACACCTGGTCATGGATGTTACATTTGACAGTGGAGTCCATCTTGCAAGGGCAACCACTTGTCCCCGCTGGCCTCCTCCTCCACCAGGGGAGGTTTGTGGGTACAGACAGAGGTGACAAGAGGCCCGGGGGCCGTGATCCGGAATGCCTCAGAAGATTTGCACAGAAACCACAGAGTGGACGAAGGCGCTCCATTAGCAAGGAATATGACAGGCAGTTTATTAGCAAGGAGAGAGCATGCTGGGTGTTTATTCATGCAACCAGATTTTGCGTTTTCATTTTGTATTTTCCTGGTGGTGTGCATTTATTGCATTTCATTAAAGCAGTCAAACATTCTGTTGTACAATTTTCCGATTGATACTGATGAAGTGTCTATCATTTTATTGATTTGGGTTAGTCATAAATCAGTATTTTCCGTTGGTTTTACTTCATGTATTAAATCTCCTGAAAGCGACAATATAGTGCAAACACTGGCTGAGATTTGTTATGATTAACACAGCATAATTACTTTTTTTTTTTTTACCACTCAGAGGCAGTATGGCAGACTGAAAATTGTCATTTGGTGCTGGGAAAGAGGCGCATGGTGCATGAAAAACCAACAAAATGTTACACAATTGGCTAAAAGGAGTACATCAGAAGTTGAAAGAAGCTGTAGAGCTGGGTAATTATTCTCTGTGAGTTAATCAGTACAAACAACCCCTTTTACATTACACATTAGGGACGGACTGATCATCGGCCTGGCCAATTATCGTAGCCAATATTTGGCGTTTTTTCCGAGTATCTGTACTTTTATTGGCTAGAAAAGTCTCCTAAATAGTACAAAATCTGAACAAAAAACATGAAGCATTGCCAAAAATTAGCTGCTGTCACTGTGGCTATGGCTACGCTAACAGCTAACAGCTAAGGCAGAAGGCAGCCACAGAGTATGGTGAACAATAATTAATAATTCTTTAAGATCTGGACATTAGTGGGCAATAAAAATGATAGAATGGTGAAAGACTAAGAAAAAAGAGAAGAACAGCAGATGTAACTGCAGGAGAAAAACCTATCAATCTTAGTCGATCCCATGTAAACAGAGCAGATCATCCTAATTTAATCACCTTGTACTTCTTTTTTTACATTTTAAGTTATAGTCATCCTTATAAATGAAGAAACCTAGTTATTAATGATAGGTTCTCTGGCATTACATGCTGTTCAAACATTACATTTAAAGTATATCTGTTCCATATATCAGCTTTTATTGACTACCAATAATCGTTATGGGTCCAAAAAAAAAAAACATGTCACTCAATCCTTGTCACACATAGTCATTTTATCCGGTGTTACTATAAAATAAGTCTTGATGAATTAACAGCTTTAAATATTTATTCAAGGCTTTGCTCTTAAATGTCGCACCTCAGACACAACATACAGTCAAAACGCTCCCTTATCTTGGAAAGAAATAGTCGCTCAGAATAGCTCCGAATCCTGAGCGACACGGGTGAAATCAGTGAAGGCAGAGAGATCCGCTCACACCTGCAGGGATTACAGGAGGCCTACAACTGTACATTTCTTTGCTTTGGATTTTATACATCCAAAATAGCATGCACAAATGTCAGCATGATTTTGGAAAACGAGCAGAGCGATTGCTGGTTCTGTTGCACGGTTTTATATATACTTTTGACATCTGTCATTATTATCATTATCAGGAAATGTCCTTGTGTTTGCAGAGACAGTCTTGTTGTGCTTCACACTCGGCTGTAATTTACCGGTGTGATTGAGTGTGAACACAAAGGTATCGATGACTTCCTCAGCTTCATCAGCCGGCTGTAGAGGTGATTGAGCTCAAATGCCACCTTTGCTATTCTCTCGCAGACAGGAGACAGAAGGTCAATGGACTGAGTTGAGATGAAGCAGACAACTCAATTGGCTGGCAAGTCGACCGAAGACTCTGATCCTCTCCTATCTCCTTGATTATAATTGTAGTTCTGTTTGAGCATATGGGAGAGGGGGGTGGGGGGTCGAGGATGTAAAACTTTATTGAGGTGTGTGTTGGGGGGTGTAAGCGAGATTGCAGGAAGATGAAAAGAACGGCATCAATTGATACCTTCTGCATCTTGCTTGTGGCACTGCTGGCGCCACGAAATGCTCCCTTTGTGGATTTGTGATGAGATGTTAAACATAGGAGAGGTACTGTCAGTAAGCAATGATTCATACATAAGTTGGGATTCCATACAAGCAGTTCTATGCACTAATTGCCACTTCTGTAAGGCTTGAACCCTTTAAAGGCTGACATGTCCTGAATTAATATTTGACAATGTAAATAGTTTTAAATTCCAATAATTAGTAGAGACTGGTCATCTTAATTCTGTTAATCTGCTTGTGACATTTTCTGTTTTACTAAGAATTGTCGCCCATCACACACAACACATTTTGCTGTTGAGACAGAATGTTTTCTAGTATTTTTCACTTCCTCCACTTTGAATGTGGCAGCGCACCATTTGAGCCATCCACTTTTTCTTGTTACCACATTATAGATAATACTAATTTTCTTTTCACCTTCCAGCCGTTGGAACCAAAACACTATTAAATACCCTCTCTCTTCCCATTTTTCTCTTCCTGCTCAGTTGAGCCCATAGGCCAAGATGTATGCTTGTCACATTAGTCTGAAAAACACATTAATATTCTGTCCACAAATTCCTCTTTGTACTGTATGCTAATGAATATGGACTGCACTGCTTGAACATAGTCTGTTTATACCCCTGTAAGACAGGCAACAGTTGCTTAAAGTAAAATTTCTCTTTGAATATATATATTCTAGGTGTTAAGGTACAAATATAGACTTGAATGTCAACGCAAAAGCTAATACAAAAGAACAAATACCCGTTCTTTGTGGAAACAGTTGCAGGGCAGAGGCCAGTGTGTGCTCATGTCTGGAAAAAAATCACAAGAAATCATACTCTTTGACAGATCAGATGCATTGCCGTGCTACTGCAAAAAAATACTTTTTGTCCTTGTTTGACGTCTGTCTCGTCAGTGTGGGTTGAAAACAATAATTTCTCTAATCTATACACAGGAAGAGCTCCATGACATGGATGTTCCCAGCATGCACAGACTCTGTAATGTGCTGTTTTTGTTCAGAACAAGAAGGGGAAATGAGAAAAATAATTTGACAGTGGTCCATTGTTACAATACTTCGCTCATTCTAATTGGCTGTATATTTTTGTGCTTGTAATGGCTTGAAATGAGTTTCCTCCTGAGAGCTGGGGTGTATTTGGGATTAATGCTGTCAAAGAAAGACAAAACCACGCTACAACAAAGATAGTCATGGCAATATTTGAGACATTTTTCAGTACCCAAGTAGTATCCACAAGGGGTGATCAAAAAGTTCCAACAATGTGACAAAAACATTCAAAGCACGTACCTAAATTAAATGTCATCTCCATCAAAGTAGTCTGCTTGTGCAGCAAATACAATGCTCCCAGCACTTTTGCAACATTTGTAATTTTCTTTGACAGTTTCTTTATGTAAACATGTCAGAGGTGAATTGTGAGTGCAGAATCTACTAAACCTTGTCAAAATGGCAACCGTTCAACTTGAACTTAGTTTTCAAGAGGAAGGTATCTTAGAAGAAAGACAGAAAAACATGCTTTAACAGCGATTCACGGTACACATTATTAAATAATCATATAAAAGTTGAAGAAAACACGACGTGTAAAGTTTTGTAAAGCTGCTAAAACAGTCTTTTCCTCTCTTGATGTTAGACTCAGAACCTTTTATTCATCAGCAGTGATAATCTTTAATCAGTTCTCAGACTACCAAATGGCACAGAATGTAATTTTTTCCCCCCTCTCGGCTTTAGTTTTGTGATTAAAGAAGAAATTGCAAATGTTCATCAATCATTGGTTGTAATAATTATTGCTTTAGATGCTGCACGTGCTTTACTGTGATCTGTGCATGCACACCAAGAACAGTACCAAAACTTTCTTAAATGTATCCAGATATTTTGTTGAATTAATTTTGTACTTCTTTATAGTGCACCCTGTCTGTTGAGTGGGGATGTTTTTTTTAAAATTTGCACCTCCCTGCATATTCTGGGGCCTGTTACCTTCCATAACGCGTAGCGTTTAGCACCACTTTGCTCCTAAGTGCATTCAGACAGCAGCTACTGTCTGCCAGTGTACAAAAGGCACAGAGGTGCTAAAGTGATACACAGGTAGAGCCAAAACTGTTGGAGAGGAAGAGGAAAGCAGATTGCTATAATTTTCAATTACACCTTTTTGCTGATGTTTCCTATCAGAGTGGCTGACATCATGCCTTCACTGTCTTTAGGATCGATTTTTTAGAGTGTCTGTTGACCCTATAGGATTGGATGGTCCCACTCTTAGGGAGGCAGGATGTAAGTAGCTCTACAGACAAGCAATTAATGAGATTTTGGTTTCAGAATCGATCTGTATGCTGGAAAAAGAAGAATGGAGTTAAGCATCAAGTCCTTAGACATCAAAAATAAAACTTTCTCTCCTGGTAAAGAATTGTAGATCAGCTTTTTTGCGTTGCTCTGTCACTACAACTGATGCTGCTGTCACACTTCAGAAACAGTAATGGTGACATTTCATGATATGGACATTTTCAGGACATGTTGTTCACACAATGTTGAAACAACGGACGCTTGTTCACATTGAATTCTGTGTAAAACTCAGGTGTCTGTCTTTGAGTTGCTTAGACATATGTGAGGTGTTTCCTCTGTTCCAAATGCTCCGATTTCGTTTGTATTGATTGTCTAGTTTTCCCCCCACTGCAGCTTCTTAGTTGCCACTGTCATTTCACATTTTGTTGTTATTGTCCAGAATAGCATCTAGAGTGTTTTTGTCGTAGAAGAACAAGTATTGTCACTTCAGGTCATATTTTGACATCCACTTGGTAAAGATTATCAATTCTCCTGACATTTCTAGTCCCTTCGGCAGTATACTGCTATCACCATGACAAAAAATTGGACTTAGTTTGTCTTTATCGTAACAAATGTAAGGCACATTGTTAAACAAGGGGGAAGCAGTACTTTACTATAGCTGTAAATCATGTAATGCCTCTTTAATTTACTCTCTGATGCGGCTCAGTTCTTTACAGCCTTGTTTCTCTTTAACCTCCAAATAATACTATAAGCTACTACACTGGTGAAGATGCAGCACAGGCAGAGGAGCATAGGTAATGCATTTTTGATGCTAACAATGGTTACCATTTCCTTGCTCAGGGAGCAGTGTGACTGCACTATGACGAACCCGGTGAGTTTCCAGGTCTAGCTTCTGAATAAGTGTTAAGTGTCCCATTAAAATGGATGTCCAAATCAGCAGGGAGAAGGAGATTCTCCTCCAAGCTCCTAATCTCTCCTTTCAGCCCCACTTATCTGCACTATCTCAGAGGGAAGTTCTCCAAAGGTGGCACAGCTTTAAGTCCGTGTGCCCTGCCCTTGAAGGCTCACACCTTTCTCCCCAGACATGTAATCAGAAAGTTTTTTCCCCATCACTCATGCGGTTGCCATCATTCTTCTTTTCATTGTATATATATGGTGAGCTGTGTGACATTTTCCAGAGCATACAGCATTTGTATGATGAGTCACTGGAACCTACATTTGCTAGGACAGTATCATAAATAGCCTGTATTTTTTCTTATGAAAAGGTCTCCTTCATAATCTCAATGCAATGCTCTCGTCACACTCACACATAGATAATCACACAGCAGAAGCTAATAATAATACCGTTATATGTTTTATTTCCTCCACCTACAGATGTTCCATATGCACTAAGCCACACTAATCATGAAGTCTGCATCTTCTGGTTTTAATAGCAGCCCACTCAGATCTTCAGGGACAGCTCCCTGTCATTCAGGCATTGAGCGGACATTATTGAGGAAGGTAATTGGCAGGGAGCCTCATCTCTGGAGGTTTCCCTGGGCTTCAGCGATCTGTCAGAGGACTGCGAGACTTTGCCATTAATCAGTTCAGGGATAAGAGAAAGAAAGGATGTGCCAGTATCGGCAAAGACCCTTACCTTTCCTTCCTCGTGACAGAAAAATCCTTACCTAATCAAACTGCCCACTCTAATCTACACTTAGCATCTTTGTAAACGTGGTGGCCCATAAAAAGAAGACATCTCCTTGGTTAAATTAGAAATTGTGTGAATACAAGAGTGCAAAGTTCAATTAGGCTTTAATGTCAGCTTTGGAGTTTGTTCAATGTAAAGTTGTTCTCATATGAACTGCAGTGTTTGAATAAGATAATGTTAGAATAAGTTTCCATAGTGAGGTCACTTGGCAGGGCGAGTGAAGACACGTGGATTTTGGAAAAAGAAAAGTCAGTTTTTCTGTGTGTAGTGTACGTTATACACAGGAAGTTGTCTTTTTGTGTAACAATGTGATGAAAACTCATGACTTTAAAGCTGACCAGCAATAGAGTTCACCTTTTTATTAGCCGCTAGTGTGTTGTCTGCTGTCAAAATGTAACATGATCTAACATCATCACATGACATCTTATAATTGCTCTTGACAATGTTTCTTACACTTGCACTGACAGCTGTGGACACCACAAACATTGTTGGTATTATACTTTTATTATATTTTTGGACTGCTTGGAGGGACTCCATTTTATATGTGTGGAGTAGATTGATTTACATATCCCATGATTGCACACTACTGCTGAGCACATGCATTACAGCTCCTCTAGTCTGGTTTCCATGTGTTCACAAATTTTGGGTTGCAATTTAATGTCTGTGGAAGGTTCCGTGTGGGCCTTTACAAACTTGTAAAGATGATGAAATTTACATCACATGGACCCTCGTGTAATTGCACACACAGAAAGTATAACACCATCCTTAGACTCCACCCACAAGCCAAAGACCGTTGGGGATACCGTTATGAAAGCAGCACAGCAAACAGCTTTTAGCCAAGAGAAGACCCCCAAAATGGCTGCACAGTGACGCTGTCGCCTCCCAGCTCAAAGATCCCCAGCTTACGTCCTGGCCGGGCTTCTTTCTGTGTGGAGTCTGCATGTTCTCCTTGTGCATGTCTGGGTTTTCTGCGGGTTCTCCGGCTTCCTCCGACAGTCCAAAAGCATGCTGAGGTTCATTGGTGATTATAAATTTCCGTAGGTGTGAATGTGAGTGTGTTGGTTTGTCTTTATGTGTAGCCATGTGATTGACTGGCGGCCTGTCCAGAGTGTATCCAGCCTTCACCCTAAGTTAGCTGGGATAGATTGCAGTATGGCCACTGTTCATCTAAACAACTTCAAAATAATCACCGCACTTTCTTGCATCCGCAGCAAAACACTTGCCAATTGTGAAGTAGATCAGATGAATGATTGCACACATACAGTTAGATTCCTTCATCTTTTATTGAGATTAGCATGATGTTTAGCTACAATCTGTACCTATAACCTTAACTATACCATTGCTGCCAACTGTATGTATTGTAGAATTGAATTTAAAACATTTCGGCATTTTAAAAATGTCTTTTAATGCTAGCATGTTACTGAGCATATATTAATCCAGAGCAGAATCATGTAACACATATTTTATTGTTGTCTTGTGACGTAGGCTTAGGCTGCCCCATAGCCGTGCATTTCCCTGCTATGTTGTGTGAGGATGGAAAATAAGCACCAAGCGAGGCATAATTTGGGTTAATTTCATCAAGCTTAACGTTCCCGCAACGCATGAGCACACCACAGAACAACAACATCTTTGGATCTACGCTGATAGCGGCATGTAGCAGTGCATTCTTTCAGCTAAATGGGATAAGGAACAGAAAACATAAAAGATGCAAGAGTGGGGAAAACAAAAGCTGAGCAATACTGTAAGCGAGAAGTCAGTACACCAAGCAGGGAGAGGCAATGCACCGTAGACTGTATACTTATGTTTTGTTCTTGGAATTAAGTTTTTTTTGTTTGTTTATTCTGTCCATATCTGCACAGTAGCTGTACCTGAAATAAAACGCATTTTGCCTTCTCAATAATTGAATTCTTCATATCCTTTATTTGATCTATTCTTGTTAAATTTGAATTGCTATTAATTATTTGCAACTATTGTGCCATTTCTTTTTCAGTTTAAAGGAACAAGCAGTGCTTTTGCATGGATCTCAGATCAAGAATGTTGCTGATATTAGGTGTCTTATTTTGTCCACAAAGCTGGATAATAATGGAAGGACAACAACAAAAGAACAAATCGGTGCCCTCAACACCTAATCCCATATGTCATACTGATTCTTCCTTGCTCCGCCCCAGATAGATGCTGCATGAACATTGTTTTGCAAGTCAATAAGACAGTAATTGTGTGCGGTAAGTAGGTATCATCCAAGTAGAGGTCAGGGTAGTGAAATCATTCTGCGGCTATTTGACTTTATGTTTTGCTCAGGGGAGACGTACGCCACAGAATGTAAAGTGGCCTCTTTTCTCAAACTGACGGAGGGGAGATTGTAGCAGATGCCTGACCCCTCCCAGTGAGGTTACTTCTAATTTGTTTGTCCCCTTTTCCTCCTGTGGGGCACTTCAAGAGGAAAGGAAATGATTCGAGAAAAATCGCACTCAACATTTTTTCATCCTTTATCTTTTTCAAATTACTGATTTCTTCCTGAAATAGCAGCGCGGCTGTTCAGTCAAGCTTTAATCAGTCCAGCGTGCTCGGTGTGCCGCGTGCTTTGGACACAAATGACTATGAAGTACAAAGATAACCCCCTGGGCTTTGAGATGATCTTCTAAAATGACCCATGAGATCAAAACGAACGGCAGACATTTATAAGAAACAAAGTTCAGTTGTATAAACTTCAAAATGTCTGGCCACAATCAAAAGGCTTGAACTGATTGGATGTTTGATCTGAAATAAATGACATTTTCGCTGGCTGAGAACACCATTTCTCCAGAGGCTAGAGAGAAATAAAGCGTATACATATAACATATGTATTACAATAGGGCTTCCGTCTCAGCATTCAGGATCTGTCTTTGACTTTTCAAGAGTGACCCTTATAAGCAGCCCGTGAGAGATGATAAGCAGGCTCACATTTTGCCCCACATCTATTGATGAATACAGATGTGATTTTTCTCACAATGATGATGGATATTCTGACAGGTTCCATTCCTGCTGCTATTGCTGATGAAGAGGGCGGAAAAAAAAGAAAAAATAAAAACTCAAGAGGCTGAGTATGATTTTTTTTTTTTTTTAAATTTCGGTTTTGGATGCAGTGGGCATGTCTGTTCGTGTTCATCCTTGTGAATTAATGTGAGATGTGGTCCAAGGTGACATGCCGGTTCAGGGCAAAGAGTTAATAAAGGCAGTGAGAAACAATAGACCCGGTCGTGGGGAGTCATCTTAAAAGGAGCTGCGATGCCGCTCGTCTTAAAAGATTAGATCAAGCTGTCATTACTGGCATTTTGTAATGATAACAAGATTAAAAATATGATGCTGCGTCATGCCTTACTTTGCGGACTACAGCATGAGTCAGAATGAGGGAGCCAAGCTAAACACAGCATGCGGCACTAAAAATGTCTGCTTTTAGTATTCGACTCAGTCCCATTAAATCCCCACTACAGTAAGCCAAAGTCTTATCAGTCTAATGCCATTGCTTTTATTGCAATAAAAACAATTTTATTTCAGAGCACAGCCTGCTGATGTCTTGTTTATAAAGGAAACCATTACGTTTGACCTTGAGACTCGTGTCTACCTAATTGCCGTTCCTGCATAACAATCTGAAAAGCACTGACTGCAGTGAGGAAATGGCATCTATCAGTGGCAGAGCTGGCAACTGACGAGCAGCTCTGTGCAAACGGAGGACAAAGAAAATGTCATGCAGACATCTAGTTGGATGCTCTGGAAATTCACAGGGCAAGCCTTATCAAGGAGAAAGGAATGAAAACTGATTTTGAAATAGGACGCTTATAAATCAACTTCGTAGTCCTTGGACATGTCAGTTGGATAGATCTACGAGTGATAATTATGGTCTGTCATTTGGACAGTCCCTCATGTTTTATAGTCCATCCTGAAATATCCCAGCTGTTTAATGGATTGCCATTTTGTGCAGACGTTCATGGTACCCAGATGATGTAGCCAAGTGATGCTTTTCTTTTTCTATAGTGTCACTAAAACGTTCAGATTTCAAGGTTTTAGTGAAAGAGTCTGACAACTGTTGCATTGATTTCCATGAAGTTCTGTACCAACATTTCTGTTTATCTTTCAATTTACGCAGAAATGAATATATAAATGTATTTCCATAAATTCTAAACATTCTTTTTACCCTAGGTAAATAAGTTTTTGTTGTTCTGATACCTGGCAATCCTACAACAGAATGTAAATCATGAAACACCAAACTATATGCTATATTGGAAATAATAATGAAGAGTGCGGTCACAAATCCCAAATCAAAAATGGTTAAATAGACTTTGTTAAATTGGTGGGCGTTTTGGGGACCAGAATCGTACTGTAGGACATGTTTATCCAGAGCATGACATGGCAGATTTGCCTTCGCAGCATGTGGTCCAAAGTTATTTCTGACCATAACAAATGGTGAAGTAATGGAGATCCAAGTTTCTGGTTACGGCTCTGCCTGATATGCCAGCATTCAGCATGCCAAAAGCCCGTTCTTGTCTTTCTTTCGTCATCTGTGGCATCAGATCTTGGACCATGGAGTGTCTGCATACTGGCTATGCAATCTGATCATTGAATTAGCAATTGTTAGCATCTCAAAAGCTCAAAAACTTTGTGCACCGTTGGTCCCATGAACCCTTTTCGAACCATAACATCCATCCATCCATCCATCCCCTATACACCGCTTTATCCTCACTAGGGTCGCGGGGGGTGCTGGAGCCTATCCCAGCTGACTCAGGCGAAGCCAGGGGACATCCTGAACAGGTCGCCAGTCTGTCACAGGGCTACATATACAGACAAACAATCACTCTCACATTCACACCTACGGACAATTTAGAATAATCAATTAACCTCAGCATATTTTTGGACTGTGGGAGGAAGCCGGAGTGCCCGGAGAAAACCCACGCATGCAGAGAGAACATGCAAACTCCATGCAGAAAGATCCCAGGCCCAGGCCGGGATTAGAACCGGGGATCTTCTTGCTGCAAGGCGAAAGTGCTAACCACTACCCCACTGTGCAGCCCCGAACCATAACAATATTTTAAAAAAAAGAAAAGAAAAGAAAAGAGACTATTTGCTGAGACCAATTTATGTGATGCTTTTATGACCAAACACCTACAAAACGAATGACATTCCCATCACCTTGGTTGTGCATTGTGTCTTCGACTAATTATCAGCACGTTAACACACTGGTGGCTACATTGTAAACATTACACCAACTCCACATCAGCATTGTCAGTGCAAGCATTTTGCATTCTAGTGTAGTATTCATCTCAGAACACTGCTATTCCTAATAACAGCCTCACAAAAACCTCTGGCGTTGACTCTGTAGACTCTAAGTATTGTTTAATATACTGATAAGGAAAAACAAGTGCCATATTCCAACATCAAATATTAATGTTTCCTGCACAGTGACAATTTATTAGTTTTTCTGCATATATCCCTTTCATCTGTTAAAGATTGACTCTCAGAAGGAAAATGCTGTTGATATTAAAGAGTAAGTAATAAAAAAATTGAATTTTAGTTCTCTGTAAACATACTGAAATGTATTTAAGGGTATTTACTGGGTTGTGGGTTTGGTACAAAATACAGTGCCAGTGGCCATAGTATTGGAGAATCGATTTTTAACACTTAAAATGAAGCTAAATATGTATATCTTCATTTTTTTAAGCAGCAGGGTCTCTGTTGATAATGGCTCACCAAAACAAATTTGTTGAACTGTGGTGAGAAAAGTCAATTAAAAAGCCACTTTTCCATTATACTTTGATGTTCTTCTCTCAGGACTGAAATCAAACCCCACTCATTCGACACAGAACATCAATAGCTCTAATGCATCAAGGGCACAGCGCTGTTACGTTCGCATTCACAATGTTGGAATTTGGATTTGCTAAATATGACTTATTTATGTGAAGTGGTGGAGAGGTGCTCCCCTCTGCCTTGACTTGGCCGCCGCTCTTCCTGAGCGATTGCGGTGACGCATCACTGCAAAGGGAATATCTCAAACACCTGAGTGCTGACAAGATGTGCTAATTAAGTGTGTAAGAGCTTAGTCTCCGGAGATCGCTCTCCTTTGAGCTTTCTATATTGTGAGAGAAAAAAAAAACTTTCAAAAATAATTTCCAACAAAGTGGGGGAAAACTAGAAACATATGGTGTCACTGTGGAGAAAAAAATAGACATCTTTCAAAATGATGTCATTGTCATTTAAAAAAAAAAATCAATTAACACCATGTAAGTGCAGCACAAGAAAGTAGATCATATGAGTTTTTAGTGAGAGCACCCTTTGCTTTTAAAAATACAGATTATGTAAGATACTTGGTAAGGTTGGGTGACATTTCCAAGTGGCCACTGTGAGTTCGACAACTGAAATTGTCAACAGATACGCATCCCAGGGTGTCAGATCAGTGTTTTAATTTATTTGTGGTAGCCTTCCACAATAACAACACTGACCACCACATATTAGTTTTCAATTTTTTTGCTATTTAAAAAAGGGTAAAATGTTATTTTATCTCAAAGTTGCATTGCTTTCTTTCTATTTGTCTCACAAACACATTGAAAACAGATCATTTTGTGAGCAGCGCCTCCTTCCTCTGCAGACTTAAAGTCAAAACGTGTGCATGTTGGCTTTTCCCCTGCAGAACAGAATCAATCAGTGGTTAATATTATAAAAAACCTCCGCACAATTTTGCCTAAAACTGATGCATTCAATCTGTTCTTAACACAACACCGCTGGAGACTGGTGTTGTCAGGATTCCAAAATTGAGACTTTGTTGAGATACCTGCCTAAATGTTGTACACCCACTCAGAAACAATAACACAGCAAATGTAATAATTAAAAACAATTCAAACATTTTGACAATGCCTATGCAAGACGGAGAAGGATGTGAAAAGAAAAGAAGCCATAAAAAACAGGAGCGAATTATCATGGCACAGTGTTTTCATACATTTTCACATCCAACCAGAAGTGAAGGAAGTCTACATCAAAATCAGCTCTTTTCTTCTTCACATCTCTCTCCACCTTCACATGTCACACTGCTGCTTATAAAAGGATAAGTCCTTGCAGAGATAATTGCAGCAGCACTTTAGTGCACATTTTAATCACCCACTGCCACTCTCTGCAGGAATTCAGCCGATCACTTAGAGCTGATGTTGCTGATCTGCTTGCAGGTAAACAGCTGATTTTTCTGCCACTTGCAGTAATGCGAGTTAACATTACCAGTGGGAGCTCTGTGTTTCCAGAAAGAAATATTGTAATGTCTGTAGGAAAGACGCTTTTCCAAGTTAGACATATTGTCTTTCTCATTCTATGTACATAAAGCATCTTTTACAGTCTGAATTTGTCTTCAGCTCTCCCTGAATGTTGGCTTTAAGTGAAAGAATGCCAACACAGTATTTTGCTTTGTGCATCTACTTCCTGGACGATCCGTGGAAGGTCGGCAGGAACACTTGTTGCAGACATACCTCTTGTTTTGTCACTATAAAAGCTGTGGTGGGCTTATACGACAGGACAAAAGCTGTTGGCACACCCACTATGCCTGCAAAGAGTAGAAGCAGAGTACTGCACACACACACTGCCAGGAAATATGGCTTCTATTAACACCCTCTCTAAGTACCAGGACTTATAAAATGGGGAATAATATCATTTTTAATGTGCAAGGTAATGTGATACCTTTTTAGTATCGGTGTGCAACACTATGGGAGATCCAACTTTTCTGTTGAGTTGTTATGAGCATGTAAGGAGCTGTACTACTTTTCCAGATCTGTAGCTTTTAGGTATGGCAGGGAGATTTCTGGTCTTTGGCAAAGTGTCTTTATTTTAGCTTAGCTGCTAACTAGCTTTTACAAACAATCTGGACCAACTGTAGTGATGCAAGTAAGGAAACGCCATCCGAATGTTGCATAAACTGAGTCTTTATTTCCTTTTCTTTAGCAGCGAACACAGCACACGACATGTGTTATTTGTTACAACTGTTAAACTATCTGCACCTTGTAGCTAACGACTGCAACTTTGTCTCCCCTGTCAGTATGGACTTCAGTGGTTGTGTCTGTGTGTTAGTATTATTTCTTACATCAGCTGCCAATTCCTGCTGTGAAATGTGCTTTACAGGTTAATTATTAACAGAATCCAGTTCTCAAGGAGGCAGATCCTTACATTAACTGAATAAAATGGACTCAACCAGTAGGTGATAGCGTCACATTCGCCCTACTCCACTTCTTGACACGTATCTTAATATTAAACCCGAGTATGTTGGAGAACATTTCACAGTTCCTCCGTGACTCCAAGCTGTCAGTTGTTTCTGTCTCTTAATTTGATCACAGGCCGATTCCAGGATGTTGAGATCAATCTCATTCAATCACATTTCCTGGTGGGGATGATTGGTGTGACAGATCAGATTAGAGAATCTGTGATTGTTCTGGCCGTTCAGCAAAAACCCTAGGTTTATCTTTATTCTGTGTTCACAGCACCTGTGCCACATACACTATGTCAGATTATTCATAACCCTCTGCGTGAGCGTAATCACTCTTTCTCTTTCTCTTTTTATCGCCTGCCTCCTGTCTCTTTACTGACGTTCATTTCATGTACTGAAACGCAGACATCTTAACATTACAAGTTATATTTGCAGAGACATACGCGCAGTGAAGTGATATGTCAGATGATCTGTCAGAAAGGTTGATGGTGTTATAATATGTGCTTAGAAAAACCTGTTTGAATGCAGAAAAAAAAAGGGATTTTAAGGGATTTTAACTGGCAGGGGACGTGTAATCGTTGCTTTTTCTTCCGGCTGGATGAGCCACAGTAATCTGTAACCCATATTCTATACTGTGCATAATTACGAATCATAACCAACAACCCTTGATGTGCAGCTCTTTATGTTTGACATGCATCACAAAGGTAGAGCAGCTGACAAGGATTTTAGTGAGTTGCAGCAACACAGTTAAAAGTAAATATCTGGATCGCTCCCCGAAGGGATTTCTTAGACGACTTGTGATTTGCAACTTCAGATGTGTTTGAAAACGGGGAAGATCGCACGGTCTTGATATAATGACACAGTTTTTTGGGAGATCAGGCTGTGAAGAAAAACAGAGGCAGAAACAAAATTCTCTTTTTGTGCCTCAAATTGGTGACAGTTTTATCAGTGAATTGCTCTGATACAGCACATCATACCCAAGGAAGCCGTTACACATGATTTAGTGTCGTAGGTCCTGGTCCTTTTGGTACGTATTAAACTCTGTTTTCTATTACTTCCTCCAGTCCCCCATCTCCTGTTTGGGAGACATCATAAAAATACAGGAAATGCTCCTTTCTTAACGAGCTCAAAAGACAAAAGCAACATAAAGCCGCTGTCTGTCGGGCACCATCATTAAAACACCAACTGCGGGCTGCTGCTCTGCAGTAAATAAAACAATAAAGAAAATGGATTTTTTTTTTTTTTTTTGAAAGAAAGGCAAATTTAATCAGTTTGAAGTGTGGACATCTGTGAGTGTAGGAATGGATTCAGAAGCGATGCTGTGCGTTTATATTTAGAGGACTGTTTGGAACATGCTTAGCATATAGTTAGTTGGAGAAGTTTCCTTGTGCGGTTTGGTACTTTTGAAACCTGTCAGGTATCAAGGTATCCAGTCCCATTATGCAGTGGCGGACATTTTTGCATTTCTGTATACTGATGGTGTTCTCTCTGGAAACTACAAGGCCTTTGATGTAATTATCTTCTGTTAGATCTCTCCAGTACTAATAATTCATGTTTTTTTGTTATCCAGCCATGGCTGTCCAGGTACTATAACCTAAACAAAACTCTGCATCAACACATCTCTCCCTTTCAGCCGCCTCATGCAACATTTATGCTTTTGAGAAAACACTGGAAGCGCATCAGGTCCATATGTACAGAAAATACTCATATCTTCATTCACTACGAGAAATGCAGCGTGACACAGCGGAAATATGGATTTTTAAAGAGGATGCGAGGAGCGTTCTAACTCTGAGAGAGAAAAGCTGTTTGAATTGCACAATAGCTCATCCTGTAGTATTTACTTTCAAAGTCATCCCGAGTCAGAGGAATGCAGAGTAACACTGACAAAAAAGATTTCTCTTTAAGTTGCTTTACGTCTAATAATAGAAGAAGAAGAAAAGTCGACTGATGTTTCAGTTCTTTCTGTTTTGTTGCTGTGACTGAGTAGATCCAGGGAAGACATCAATGTTTTACACATTTTTCACAAACATGAAAGATTTGTTGTGTCCAAAATCCCTCTCCCTGGTGAATTATTCAGGCTCGTTGCTTTTGAAATGTGTGTGTGTGGGGGGGAAGGCACGTCATGAATTTATTTGTTCTCATAATTAACTGAAACAGAAACTTTTCATAAAGGCATCTCAGACTCTCAGAAACAGCTGTCAAGTCATTTATACACTTGTACCGCTGATATCATCCCTCTTTAGAGCTTCCCTCACATCTACACACATAGCATGTCAGCATCACGATCAAAGAGAAATGATACGCAGATAAAACATTGCCATTAATGTATTATTTAGATTTCTCTATTAACATTTAGTTTAGTTGATGGTAGCTTTAACAGTGAGCTTTTTTGCTGCAGTAAACAGGTGAGCCACAGTGAGAGAAAAAGAAGTTTCTTTTTCACTCGTAGCCCCTTGACAAAGATTTTCATTATAATTCCTCTTCTTGAGCTGAATAAATGTTTAAATAGAATCTTTTCAACAAAGGATGTCATTGCTTGCCTCTACAGTTTAGTCAGATTTAACAGCGGAAATCAAAGCAAACCGAATTCAATGCAAAACTGTAATCTAAATACACTAATGCTTAGTGGCACACATCAGAGCTTCTGTAATTTTTATGTAGAGCTACACACCAGTGGCACTAATGTGACACGAAAATTCACCCCTGTCCTGTTTTAAACCAGTTTCTAAACAGGCACTGCTCATACATCCTCCTGTATGTCGTACCTGTTTATCCTAAATACTGTATCGTCATCATGCGGTCACAGAGATAGAGATGGAGGAGACCAGATGCATCTCAGATAAGAGGATTACAGGCGACACTTCTTCTCGCTCCTCATTTGAGGTTTCAAAGCTGCTGCGATGCACCAAAAGCAGCGGCTGGATCCTGATTGCTAATCTGGGGCCCACCAAAGTCAAAGAGATGGCTTTCAAAGCTTTGCGAGGCCTCTCTGCCATCATCATTACTGAGGCTACAGATCGTCCCAGTTTTGCATGGCCACTACAAGGCAGGGGGTGCTGAGTGAAGCTGCCGCTGAAAGGGAATAGATGGTTTTGCAGAGAAGGGGTTTGATGTGAAAAAGAGACGAAATGTTGGAAATTAAATGTTTCATGCCCCAAGAGCTTTTTTTTTTTTTTTTTGGACTATCTCGCATGTTTCCCTCATCTTGCATCAAGGCATGATTTCATTCCACTCTGCATTGGGCATGACTGCAGCCCTTTGCAGTGTCTCCAGCACTCATACACCACTTTTAGGATTTAGTACTCCATTACAAGCACAGTGACATTGTAATACTAAATTATTCAATGTTTGTAGCTGTTAACATCCATTCATTGACTTTGTCTTTAAGGGGGTTTCTCAAGGAAAATGTTGCTTTTGATTATGAAAATACTGGAGGACACAAACTGTGGCAACCTCACGCTTATTGGTTTGATGTTCAAGGAGCTGCGGAGCCCATCAAGCCAGTGCTGCACCACTCAGACAGCAACACCACACAGAGCAGGAGCAATGAGGTCACCATGGAGAGAGTGATTGAAAGCCCATTAGTGAACTGTTTGTATTGGTCGCACAACAGGTCACTGTGATCTGTGTGCAAGTCCAAAACATTTTTTATTTTTGTCTCTTCCTGCAGAGGGACCTACAGAACTTGAAGAAAAAGTGCACTCTTGAAAGATGTTGTAATTACTCCTTGATAGAAAACGTAATAGCCTCAGATTTTATATCCTCCAGCCACTTATCAAATGTTGGAAAATCAGCCCGCAGACTTTTGTGAAGAAGTACAAAGCATGCAGAAAATGGCATCTTCGGCAATCTTTTTTGATTGTGAATAACCTTTGAAAAGCTGAGTACAACTTTCATCTGATCTGTGAAACGCCTCGGGCTAAAATGAAAGGTTGAATGATTTTAAATGTCACCGAGGGGCAATCAGCAGGTCGTAAACCTATTTATTACCACCAAACTGTCAGCATTTGTATGCTACTGCGGTCTTTTTCTACTGTAAGCACGAGCTCATGTAGATAATTGAAACGGTGGCATTACAATTGAATTTCAAAATCCTATTTAATTCAGCCCAGATAACTTCAAACAGAATCACATTAAAATAAACAAAGCAGTTTAGATTTACTGCAATTGGCAGCTAAATAGCTCTACATGTGGGAAAAAAATCTCTAAAGGTTTTTGTATGGAGCAGGAGATAAGTATCAGCGTGGATTTTTTACAGCAGGAAGCTTTGGGCAGGATGTTGACAGCCTCGTTTTATTACCACAATGAAGAAAATACTGAACAGCAGCTCTTTAGAGATACAGAGCTCTTTACTGCATTTTATCAGCAACTAAAGTTCAGGAGGCATTTGTCTATTTTGAAAACCCAAAGAGCAAATGTCAAAACCAGTGCTTGGCATTACCTGCTGATGCGCAGTGTCAATGTGGAACTCATTAGCTGAAAGAGATAACCACTGTACAGTTGTTGGTTAAATAAAAATCCAAATCACTGACTGACGAAGCAGCTACTGGTTGAAATTAACAAAAGATTTGCCTTATATAAGCACCCATCTGTATAGACTACCGTTCGAAAGTTTGGGGTCACTTACAAATATCCTTACTTTTGAAAGAAAAGCAGTTTTTTTTTTCCAATGAAGATGACCTTAAATTAATCAGAAATACAGTGGAGACGTTGTTAATGCGATAAATGACTATTCTAGCTGCAAACGGCTCAGAGGAACATTTCCAGCAACCATTACTCCTGTGTTTTAATGCTACATTGTGTTAGCTAATGGTGTTGAAAGGCTCATTGATGATTAGAAAACCCTTGTGCAATGATGCTAGCGCATGAATAAAAGAGTGAATTTTTAGGGAAAACCTGAACCTGCTTGTGTGACCCCCAACTTGTAAACGGTATATCTGACCTTGGCGGGCTGACATTGTATGCTGGTAAGTGCGTCTGTGCAGAAATCTGTGCGTTTTCCTGTTATTTCTGTTCATTTGATAAACAATTGCTCTACGCAGGAAAGAACACCTCGAAATTTGGATTTGATAGATAGTAGATTTGGTTTAACAGATGAACAACAAATCTGCTGTTGGTGGTAATTTATTTCAGGGCAGGTATTCGCCTTCATCCTTGACAGCAGCAAAGCCTATCGGTTCTTGCACAGCTTCAGCAAGTTGGACCTACTTAAACATCTTGCCCAGAGATGAAGAGACAAAGAAGATGGAGCCATCTAAAAATAAGGAGCCTCCAGGTTATCGCAAGGTGGTTTCATATCTCGATGGATCCAAAGTCTGTTTCCTTATTGCCTGTTTTAGCTGTGCAGACTGAGGGGCGAAGGGTCGTTTTACTCAGACACTCGCCCCGCAGGGATCAGGGGAGTGAGTGGGGATTATTCTTCCAGTGTCTTTGGAATGATTTTCATGGTTCCTTGAGCTGCACGTCTTCGGTCGTCGTGTTAGCATCAGACGCCCGAGTCATTCCCGCATAGAATCCGCTTCTTTTTATTAAATCATTGCTGGTTGACGATGGATGCTTCGTAGTGTCAGCTACTTTTCCTCAAGGGAAATGCTGCCAGTTTTCACTTGTAAAATGTGTCTCTCCTGGAGGCAAAGGCCCACACGTTTCTGTGTCTACTATCTGTTTGCTCAGTTCATTTCACTTATACATTTAAACACTCCATTTGCTAGTGCTCGGCTCCTCTGAATAACTTTCTGCTCCTCGCAGTCCTCACTGTTACTTGGCCAGATCAGCAGGGAATACTCCTACCATGCTCAGTGTACTGTAATATTGCTTTAGTCTCTCAGGATCCTCTCATCATTGCAAATATATAGCAAACTTCGTATTTGCAAGTGTCTGAAGTCATGACTCTCAAAGCGCAAAACAATGAACAGGCAGAAAATGTTTTGCATCTATATGAGTATATCTTGTGGGAGTATTTGCATACCAGCTATCATTTGCATGTATTTATTTAACAGAGCTTCTGTGATGTGATTAGTTACCCTCAGCCTGATGCTGTGTGGACAAATAGTAATTCAGTGCCAGCTTGGTCGCAGGTGCCTCCAGCATGTGAGACAACAGCAGTGACAAACTGATGGTAATTTCTGCCAGTACAACCTTTCAACCACCCACCTCACTCTGCAATCCTTTCTCTCGCGCCGCTTCCTTGTGCCCTTGTGATTAATGTGTCTTACTCTCCACATGCTGCCCTTAAGACAAGAGCAGCTTACCGCTTCCCTTGCCCTGCCACAGGTCCCCGAGATGACACAGTCAAATAGGATTAGATTTTGTATTTGGGGCGGGGGCGAGGGGGGAGGTGTTTTTGTGCATGTGTGTGAGGGCACAGAAAAAAAGGAAGGGGAAAAAAAAAAAAGCCAACCATGAAGTAGTTTGTTTTTTTGCCAATTTATGTCAGAAGAGAAGAAAGGTGCAGGAGCTCGGGTGGGTTGATGCCTTGGCAGTCACGTTGTTGTGAAAAACAAGACTGGAGGGGGTGAGATAGGGATTTGAGGGGGTGATTCATTGCAATCTGCCACAATGGTATATATGCCCAAAGCTGAAATCTCAACCCAGGTTCTGCCTTAATAAAGCCTGTTGGCATTAAAGCGTATTACTCAGCAGTCAAATGCCAGAAGACATTTCATGTCCCACAGTGAGGCTACACCGTCCTCTATCTGGTCCACCATTAGCACCAAGCCGTGCTTTCTCGTGTGATTTTATGATGTGAAAATGCTCATTTAATGATGTCACAACTTTGACATTATAATTTGTATGCGTGCATGTCAAATCGATTTGAGCATTTATCAAAATGTTAATGCACCTTGGCTGATTGGAGAATGCAGTTAATTTTTGCAGTACAAGAAAGGACAGTGGAGCAGTTAAATTACACGCAATGGAAAATGTCATTTTTTTAAATGCACAACATACAGTAAGAATATATTGAAGTTAAATTGTTATTTAAAAAATCAAAAAAAGTTTTTAAAGAGGGCCACAGAAAGAAAACATAACCACGGCAAAAAAAAAAACTAAAGCGGTAATCATTTTAATATCTTATAATAAATGTCATGCATTACATATTTTCTCTACAATGCAATTTCAGATTTTCATTACTTTCAGTCCATGAAATACTACTATTTTAGTTTTGTTTCCATCAGTTTTTGTGCAATTTTTGCATTTGTAATTTTAATACCTTTGAAGCAATTTGTGAATATAGCTTTCACCATCCATGGTTACAGGTGTTATTTTCTTTTGGGAAAGACTGGAGACGTATAGATTCTCTTAAGTAAGTCTAATGAATGCTATTATTTCTAAACTCAGCTGTTCACTAAACCTTACTTGTTTATTATAATCCTATTTATTGGCTGGGTTTAGCTCGAGAGGAGACACTAATGGATGTATGAACATGAATGCATTTATCCAGCAGTATTTCTTTATCAAACATCAAGAGGATGCTTTACATCGAGTGTCCTCATTATTCCAGGAACTGAACACTACATTTAAATGTTGTCAGTACATTAAATGGCCTGTTATCAATTCAGTCCTCACACGTATTTGCTAGTAAGGATCTCCTCCGCTTTCTAGTCAGCTCAATAGGTGCGTTATCATCCATTCTGATCACTGACAAACGGAAAATAACCATGATGATGGTGACGACCTCATGCAGTCGTATAAATATGAGCTCAACAAAATGGAATGCTGTAACATTTTACCACCAAACCATGATCCTTTTCTAAGTCTAGTCAAGTAGTTTTGGTTGCCAAACAGGACCAAACATCTACCAAAAAGCAAAGCGTGAAAGTCAAAGTCAAAACAAGACTCAAGTAAAAAAAAATAAAAGTGTAATTCTGGTCCAAGGTGGAATTTTAACTCATGTCTACTGGATAAGTCCTCAGACAAACCCTTCTGCCATTTCCTCCAAGTGCAAACCGTGGATACACTACCATTAATTAAGGCGATGGCAGCATTAAATGGGGTGTCAACGGCCTGCTGAGCCTGCTTGAAGGTGGAAAAGGTCCCTATTTGCTGATATGTCGTGCACTGATGTGCACTGAATTGAATGCACCAATTGACTGCTATGGAAACATCCCATTCAGGTGAACTGAATCATTTGTGTTACAGAATTCCCAAATAAACAAATTGCCTGTGTATGACGTGGGCTGGCACCTGCATGTTCATAGATTGTGTTGCATTTTTTTAACACTCTAGTCAGTAAATGCATGTGGTTCATAAAGTGTTTTTTTTCCAAGAACCAGTAACGCCTACTGACACATAATGTTACCAAATGTAAGATGTTTCCTGTTACTTGCAGTACAACAGGTCAAACAGATTGATCTCCAGAGGCTGCAGGTCACTTAATAAGACTTTGCAGTGTTTACTTCATTTGTCCATTTGTCTATACTGGTCATTATCATTTAACCAATTCACTTCGATTGCGAGAAATAGCAGCGCAGTCTCAAAAAATGTGTAGAATTTTTAAAAATGAAGCTGTAAATGGTTTAATGTTAACTAAACCAAAAGTGCCTAAACTTAACCAAGTCTGTCTATGGGGCAAACAACCACAGAAAACAACAGAAAACAGGGACAGGAAGGCATTTGCACACTTCCTGGGGGAGAACTCGTTGTCATAGCAACGTTGAAAACAACATAGAAACAACCTGATTTGCATAAAGTAGCCTACACCTCAACATGATGCAAATGACCCCTAACAAGACACACTATTTCTCGAAATGCAGTCAAAAGCTTTAAAACACCCCAATTTTTACCGTTTTTTTTTAATTAGAAATCATGCATGTTAATGTCTCATTGTACTCTGAAGTGAAAGCATGGAGTAAATAAACAAATGAAGTAAAAAAAAAAATCAATTTAGAAACCAAACTGTATTCTAAACTTTTGCCTCCTCAAAGTAGCGACCTTTGACAGATATAACAGCTGATCACACTCGTGGCTCTTCTATTCCACAGTGAAAATCAAATATTCTTCAGAAAGTTCTTCCCAACTTTGTTGCAAATGTTCCCATAAATGTATGGCTCTTGTAGGTTGCTTTGCTTTCCCTCTTCTCTCCACTTCATCTCAAACCAGCTCCATGGGGTTTAAGTCTGGAGACATGCTTACCATCTTGTTCTTTTTTCCTAAAGTTGTTCTGGTATAGCTTGGACTCGTGTTTCGAGTCAATGTTTTGCTGTAGGATGAACCCTTGACCAACTAGGCACACACCACAGGGTACTGCATGGCGCTGCAGAATGCTGTGGTAGCCGTTTTGGTTCAGGGTATCTCTCACTCTGTACAAGTCACTGACCCTGGATCCAGCAAAACAGCCCCAACTTCCTCCACCATGGTTGACAGTTGATGTCACACACTGAGGAACCATCCTTTCATCTACTCGATGGCATACAAAAATCCTGCATGATGAACCAAAGAGTTCAAATTTTGCTCCATCAGTCCATAATGCCTTCTTCCAGTCTTCAGTAGTCCATTGGCAGTGTTTCATAGCCCAGGCAAGCCTCTTTTTCTTCTTATGATGTCTTAGCAACAGCTTTCTGCTGCAACTCCACCTGCCAAACCTGCAACTCCAAGTCTTCTCCTCACATTTGAAACTCAGACTTGCTTACTACAACCACTATTAAACTGTGACTGAAGCTGTTGTCCTATGAGTCATCTGTCACGCAAACTGTTGACTTTCAGAAACTTGTCTTGTTCTGTCGTGGCTTTGGGTCTTCCAGTCCTCTTCCTGTCAGAGTTTCCCCCAGTTTCTGAGTGCCTTTTAATGGTGAAGAAAGCTGTACTCACTGACACCTCGACTTTCTTCGCAATTTCTCTGTGGGAAAGACCTACATTTTTAAAGTGTTATGATGGTCTGTGTCTCAGCTATTGTTAATTGCATTTTCCATTTGCCAAGTTGTTGACTTATTTCTTGTTCCCTGAAAAAGGCCTTTTTGTATAATTCTGAAATGTACATTATTTTGCAGTTTGGAGTAACCTTACCTTTTTTTAACCTCTGGCTGTTCACCACTTACCTTTGTACCATTTCAAGCTATTCATTGCACTTGAACTACTCGAATTTAAATTTAAAAAAAAAAAAAAAAGGAAAATGGGGCGTTTGACAACTTTTGACTGGCGGTGTGTATTCTGTAATTTGATTGTTTCAGATAAAATAAATCACACTGTCAGTAGACATCTGTATTTTAAGTGACTGTAGCCTTAATAGCAAGCGATGGCAGAAAGTCAGTCAATCAGTCCCTTTTTCTTTAAGTCTTTCCAGCTATTGCCAAAAAGCAGCCCTATATTTGTTAGGAAGCAACCTTGGAGAAAACATATCCCAAAGGAAGAGTTGCAGACTGTGCCTCTTTTCGCCTCATCACCTGCTCTATCCCCCAGACAAATGTAACAACTCTCAGACAATGCGAGGCCCAAGAACACAGATGTTAAGCAATCTGGGTTTCAATAAAATGTGTCCCTGGTTTCGGCTGAAAATGGAAGAAAATCACAACGGAAATCTTTTGCTGCCAGAAAAATTCACTTGACGTATCAAAGTTGAATCCTTCCTTCATGACTGGAACAGCAGTGAAAGACCCAGTTGTGCACATTCACCTGTGGATGTTAATTCTGGCAACAGTCGTATATTCTACAAATTACAGGTCGACCAATTATCAGCCTTGCCAATTATCAGATCTGATATTTTCAATTTTCAGAATTGGTTCTTTGCCTGATCTCATTAAATTACAGTCTGATTAAATTAAAATCTGCTCCTGTAGCCTTGATGGAGCCGTCTGTCTCTGAATGGCATCGGTGGCAAATGAAAAGACCAATCCTCACAGAAATGTCTAACTTCATTCCACTGCCTGAGACTGAACCTGTCCTCTTAACCACCTCTCTGTCCGTCGGCCGCTGAACACCAATTGAGTTGATGCAGGTGCACAGTGAGCTCTGCTGTCAGTCACCAATCTAAAGGCTAATTCAGACTGACACACTCTGTCCATCTGTGCAGCCTTAATATCTATTTATTTCAGAGAGTACAACTGGGAGATCGCTTGCTTTCCTCTAAACCTACTTATCTTCAAAATGTGTGTCACATCTTAGCATGAGGCCAGATTTTCTTGATTTTTTTTTCTCCATTCTGTTCTGAATCTAAAACAGGACTGTAAAGGGTTCACATTTTCTGAACTTTTGTAATCCTCTTAAACTCAATCTATGACCCTGTGTCTATTTTTTTCTTAACATTACACACCCTAATTACACATCACAAGGGCAATTTCAGCTGTACTGAATGCAGTTCTGGGCCACATGTGATGTAACTAAAATTTGCTCTGCCACTTCTATCGCTGAAACTAATCCTATCAAATAAGGATAAATGCAACACAATCCCAGGTTTGATACAACCGCATGATTCAGATTCCCTCACATCAACTTGGAGCTGATCTTCCCATAAGGATAAATGTTTCTGCACTGTCCATACCTTCTCTAAATATGACTGTTTGCTTTTACCTGTGTGTAAAGCATTTTCCCATGGTTTGTTTTTGTTCGATTTCGCTTTATGGGTGGAAACCACAGGATACTGCAGAGGGGGGAAAAAACAAAAAACATGTTTCATATTTCAAAAAGAAACCCAAACAATGTGACTGAGCAAGAATCAAACCATAAACCAAGAAAATATGACAGCACCCTTGCAAGGTGTTTTCGTTTCGCGCCGAGCCGCCTCATGTCAGCACAGAGTGACCTTCTCGGCTGATATGAATTATAGTTACATTTGCCCAGCAGACAGTGGAAAGTTTATAAAATCTGTCTGCCATATCCTCTCATAAGGCCACATCTAAGGCCACAAATACCGTGTTATTGTCCAAACACATCGCAGTGGAAGCTTGTATAGCTGTAGCCTCTGTAAAGCTGCCAAGGCGGGCTGCCTCCTCCGTGGGAGCGTCATATATTTGCTGTCGAGGACTGGAGTCATAAACGAGGCGCCCCCTGTCCATAACTTTCTTCTTATTGTTTATCATCCCATTCCAGACCACAGTCACCCCGTTCTCGACACCCACTGAGCAGGCCATCTCTCATGAAACATAGATCTGAGTTTTGACACTGAACCCGGGGATGGAAAGGTGGAAAGAGCGGCAAAGTATGAAGAAGAGAAAGGGAGATGCCATATTTCAGGAATGACAGACTGTTAAGGGGCAGCTGGCAGCGCTTGCTCTCACCTGTGGTCTGTGCAGTCGGGTTATGAATCAAGTTAGTCAGCCGAACTATCCCATATAGTAGAGGTCAAACTTTATCCTCACAAGCAAAAATTAGATTTACACGTACAATGATAAGGATTGGCAAGTCCCTCGAGGCCCGTGGACATTAAGGGGATGTAGGCTAACATCCCACACAGGGCGAATTGATGGCGAGCCGACTGAGCTTGAGAAAATATTGTGCTTCCACTGACTAGCTAATAGAAAGCATTTTAAGGGCAGAGAGAGGAGGAAGAAAGTATGTGATATTGTAAGCCTAGTAAATTTAGCCCAAAGTGGCCCCAAGTCAATTTAGAACTAATCATGTGTTCACGCTGCAGCCTCCAAGGTTTAAGGGTTACAGTTTTCTGGCTGTCTTTCAGGGTGTTTGGTTCACAAAAGCTTTTTGCGAGCACTACTTAAATGCAGATAGCAAATGGTGCCAGCATCCCATTTCACACATGATTGTCACTCGCAAATTGCAGGTGAATTTGCAGGCCCTCTTCCATGCTCTCCATGCTCCTGTGAGAACGTGGGATTTCTTTTGGTGAAATAAGAATGTCAACGTTAACATGAGAGAAGGTGATCTCATGTTGCGGCTTTAATGAAATATGACCCAGAATAAGACATTGTATTCAACAAGTGCGGAACATGTGTATAAGGAATGCTGTTTTAATGTAGCAAAAACTAAATTACGCAGTCTGTAGCACAAATAAATGTTTTGGTGAACTTCAAAGCAGCAAAACAGGTTGTATAAGTCTAATATTGTGAACATATAGCGTAAAATAGTTACACACTATTTGCACATCCATCAAAGCTACATTAGCATTTTGGTGTTGTTTGCATCTGACCTCCAGGTGAATATAAGTCCAATATTCATTCTTTTTTCCGTAAAAGCAACTCATCAGGAAAGTATCAGATCCATTAGCAGCTAACTTTGATTTTCACCAGCTGGTTATGAACTTTGTCTGACTGCAATTTGATGGTGGCCAGATAAAAAACAAACAAACAAACAAACAAAAAAACTACTTTTATCTGAAAAATGTTGCCGAATGCTGCTGGAAAAGGTTGATGAGAACAGTGAGACTGAATCAGAGCTGAGTATTTGCAGCCCTTAAACCAATTTAGATAACTTAAAGAGCCCCTTTGATAAAAATCAGAATGGTAGCCTTATATTAACAGGTCCGTATGCTCTTTTTTATATGCTAGAGAACTGCAAGGAAGAGTCCCAAAAACACAGATTTAGACTGCTGTGGTTTCATATATAGCAAACCAACGGAACCAATCCTGTCATCTTGCAGCAGTTTGTCAACTTACATCTCATTATTCTCCTAAAGGACTGGTTAGCAGTTCCAAATGCTATGGCTGAATTATGTGCCACTGTGTAGCATAGAATAATGCTACAGTGTTTAAGCGGAGTGGTGGGTGAGCTGGTGTGCTTGAGTAGCAGCAAAAGGTGGATGGCTGGGTTGAGATCAAGGCGGCATCTTCATAATACTGCAGACTGTAGAGGAAGCAATGGTGTAGAATGACATTTTAGCCATTTTTAAGCAGGAAGGTATTATTTTTTTTAATGGAAAAATCCCGTGAAGATGTAACTTTGATACACAGAGATGGGTTCAGGGGTTTAATCAATGCCTGGAGAGTGACTTTTAAGATGCAAAAATGATCTGGAAAGGAAGGCTATAATTATCTGTGGGATTGTCATGTCACATTGTATTGTTTAGTGCAATTTAGAGGGAGGTTACATTTTAGTCAACATCATGTGCAAATACAACATAAATGCTGAGAGAGGGAGGGAGTGCAACTGGTGATTCTGAAATGTCCAAAGAACTACATGCACAGAGGAAGCCGAATACCTAAAATGGAGAGTGAATTATGTTAGATGTTATGTACATAATGTGCAGGAAATGCACGCAATCAGGGTTTCTGCCACAGTTGAATCTACTATATGCAATGTGCAGCTAAAGACTGCTCATTTAATACATTTTTTTCACATTTGCAGATGATTTTGCTGAGTTATGATGGTTTAGACATCAAATGATTTAAAATCCATTAAGAAACGAATCACAAATATTTACAATAGAAAAATATATAAATAACAGTGAAGCTTGTTTGACTTCAGCACCTTCTCATCATTTTCACACTTGGCATGAAGAAGTATCTGTCACATCCATCCTTCTTTGGATGTCTGTTTGCCTCAGCATCATTTCTGTTGATGGCACATAAGTCACGCTAACGAAAGACAGGTCTCATCCTGTGGAAGAATGATGATCAACAGTCTTGCGCCTTCAAAGTTGTAATTACCCTTTAATAACGGTGTATTTACTGTATTAGTCAAGCTCATCTGGAAATTAGAGCTCTAATTGCTCTATTAGTATGTAGCAGCAGCCTCCCCACAAAAGCCAGTTCTGTCATTACGTGAAGTTATCTCGTAAATGAAAGACTCTGCGCTGCATGGAAATTTGCTTTTAATTATTTTATTATTAGACGTTATGCAAATGTATCGTTTGCGGTTTGATGATGATTACATGTCCGTGTTGGCTCTCCGTTAGTCACAAACATCACTTGTGGTTTAGGGTTAATGCCATCTGTGGGTTTTCTTCCTCCGCTGCACATTAATGGAGGAGATTGGAGATTTCGCGGCTTTTATGGGCTGACGTCGAACACCTGCAGAGTCTCCACGCTCACATTCGCCATCAGTGAAAGAAAGCCAGAGGAGCGGTGATTTTTTGAAAATTTTTATTTTTTTGCAATTTCCCCTCGTACAGAGAGATAATTAGGAGAAGAATTTGATTCATTAGCCTATGGAAAGAAGCATACCTTCCTCCCTGAGCGGACGGCCCTTTCACTTCAAAGGGAGCACAGGTTCTTTGATCCACAACCACAACTAGGAGATGGGTAGAATGGAACAGAGTACCAGTGTGATTACTGTGCGCTTCATGGCTTCGCTTCTGCCTCTGGACACTATCTCTGGAAGATGGATGGTGATCATCAGCCACGTTAGAAAGATAATGTGATTTGATTCCGGGAGGATTTGGCCCCTAAACTTGCTTGGCCACAGCTGTCAAGATTAACTCCGTGTCATGTCCAGTGATGTCCACCTTCGGTTTTGCTTCTTGTAGTATCTTTCTTTTCTTTATTTCTTTCATCTCTCCCCCACATGTGGTCTATTTTACAGCTCACTGACCTCAACACTGATGCACTCGCACATAAGGTGGGGAGACAAATGCGCGAATACGAACATTTTTCCTTCCTCTTTCTCCTTATTCTCTTTCTGTCTCTGTTAGAGGAGGAGGACAAGGTGATATTCCCCTTCACTTGGTGGCTTTAGTTCTCTCAATGTACCAGTCACCTTCAATTCCGTTACAACATTTCTGCCTCGATGCTGGCTGATGCAAAGCTTGTATCAGCCTTCTCAGAAATGTCTTCGCTTTTTTTTTCACCCTTTTGCCCTGTCCTATCTTTGCTTCTTTAAAAGCTTTCTACAATTCCTTTACAGATAGATGTACTACTTTGGGGTGGAGAGAATCCCAATTAATTTAGAGGTCGTTTGTTTAGTCCTCCTCATCAGATCAATTTTATGCAGGAGGGAAACAGGGAAAATCGTTACACAGCTTAAAAGAAACCTAAGTGAATTACAGTAATTATTTAATGCTTGGTCTTGATCAAGCTAAGTGTCTGTACTGGCTCTTATTTATTTCCTTAATAGCCCCTTCATTTCCCAAGGTCCCCCAGTGGATCGTGATAAAAGAAACATTCATGAACACAAGATGTATCCAACTGTACAGAAAAGAAGCTGCAGTTTGAGTGTTTTTATTGGAAGTTTTTGTTATAAACCAACTTGAGATGTCTCGATTTACCGGAGAGGCCGTAAAAATAAACCCACAATTTCTCAACCAATACAGAAAATAGCTGTTTTTGTGCCCTGAGATGTTCAGCAGTAATCAAAGAGAGTGGACAATTTATATTGTTTGTGTGAATGTACATTTTCACGTCACGTAAGCTGCCCGTATGCTTGTTTTATAAGAATGAAACTGTGAGAGAAGATTTCACTTCTGGTTGCTTTGGTGACACACACAGTTCCAGAAATACAACAGACAAAGCATATCTTTTGACACTGCAGCCAAACAAAATCACATTGTTTTCATAAAAGGGTCAGTAACAATTGCAAGTGCAAATTGAATTCCGTGCCGGGCAATTAATTTTCTGTGTAATTGGAGTTGATTAACTTGCTTTGAGAAGTTGCACAGCCTGTCGTCTGCAGCTCACTTTGACCTCTTCTTTGTGCTCAATTCTCTTTCAAAATTACAAATTCAAAAAGATCCCCTAAAGGAAAATAACCCAAAAATTAAAAACTAACCTTGGTGACAAATACAAATTCTGTTACCTGCAACTGCCGCATAATAACAGTGTTTTGCGAGTTGAAGGTTTTTAAAGTGAAGCAATCAAAGTAGGAACTGCTCATTTTGCGGTACTACTAATTGAGAGTGAATAGGAAACAATGGCGCTGGTGTATAAAGAGTCTTGTGTGCAATTTGAGATAATTTGAATTCAGTGCAGAACTGACTGATCCTCCCTCTGGCAATTCAAAAAGTTATGTACATATGTTTAAAGGCTATTAATGATTAAATTTCTGCTATGAGTGGTATCAGAAACTTGGTTTTATTTAAATAAATTCTCAAGGATATTAAGTTGAATGCCCTCTCGCTAACACATTTCGTCAAGACAACAATAAAATTTATAAAAATGACTTTGAAAATGATGCAAACAACTGTTGTTGACCTCAAATCTGTAAATTTGACGTGTACCAGCTGCCACAGCCACAAAACCGTGTAAACATATTATTAATGCAGCATGGACTCATAGTTGCCCAAAACCGAAGTCAAGGTTAATGATTTTAACTGCACTACTTAGCCGGATGTAGTTTTGTTTTGGCCTCAAGTGAAATTCTATCCTGCCAGCTGGAGGTTCACTTGTAGCACGGAGGTTTTTTTTTTTTTTTGTGTTGGTGGTGCTCAAGTCAAAACTGGTGGATTTTTTCTGTCAACACCACTCACATACAGTGCACAGAGCTTGACTCTCTTCAGAGAGTAACAAAGTACTCTGGCACAAGGAGGTAAAGGGAAGGTCAGTTAATGATTTTGTGAGCTCTAACCTTAGGAAAAAGCCTGCTGCTTTCAGAGGGCACAGCCTGGCAAGAACAACAGTTTTTTGTATTCTTTACTCGAGTTTTGAGTCGAGAGAAAACAAGACTGTAGGCAAACAGTTCCGCGCAAACAAATGAAGATAAATCCGGCACTGCATTTGGCAGACCAATTGGAGCCGAATAAAACCCACCTGCTAATTCATATGGTTGCACAATCTGACATGGCTGCAACTCCAAGAGCAATTTCTCAACTGGTTTACATGTCTAATTGCCTCTTGTTGCAAATGTACATTGGAAAGAAGGAGGTGCAATTTAACTGTGGAGTAAAATTGGGTAAACAGTATACAGGGGTAGCAAGTGTACCAGCTTTTATTTGAACAATAAAACAGTAGTTCCACCAAAGCAGTATTAATTGAGCCAATAAAATGCAGCTGATAGAGATGACATGAAAATTCGCTTCATGATTCCGTCAGCCAAAGAAGGAAATATGGGGATGCGTTATCAGGATGAAACTTCTGAATGGAGCTTTTTCCTATAATGTAATTTCAATTTTACTGTGTCCTTTGAGGTCAGTGAATCTCTGTCTGACTGTGCCCTGGGAAGGTAAACTTAATTTACTGCTATATCTCTTTCCACTACCAAGGCGCAGCATATCCAATAGTGAACCTCCTAAACATAATCAATTATCTGAGCTCCAATGGCAGTGAATGCAGAATGCTGATAAGACTTTGTAGACTTTTTTTTTTGTCTAATGAAGAGAGAAAAGACGATTTGGTTCAATACCCTGGGGGAGTTTTTTTTCCCCCCCGTCTCCTGGTGAAAGAGAATTATTCATTGCATCCTCCAAGGGAAAAGTCGATCATTCCCAATAAGTCACCGAGTTGTTGTCCCTTTTTGGTTGTGCTGAGTAGGACCCTAGGCAATGTCGATTTTGTGTCATATGCTTTGCTCGGCTTTTTCTTAAAGGCACGGTTGTCTGGCTGACAGTGGTGACTTTGACTTGGGGTATTATGTACACATCTGACACTCGGTGATATTTATTAAGGTGCAGTGAGACTGCCGTGTTGAAGATGCTGGCGTAGCTTGAAATAAAAGCCGGCCCTCTTCCCTCAAAATCATATTTTCTTTCTTGTTCTGTTTTATACTTGTAGCAATGACGCGTGGGATTTCATCAATAGTCAGACACTGCAAAGGTGTAGAAATCTATGGGCATCCTCAGTATTATTACTCTGACTATGTTCCCTTGGCTGAATTATTTTAGAAATTACATTTCTTCTAAAAAAGCCTCCATGTTGCCCCTGGGTCAAGTTTATGAGCGGCCAGTGCCCTGATGCAGTCTATTGATCTTTTCATCTAGTTATTTGCATGTGAAGTGCAGGTGTGCAGAGACATGCAAAGCTGCAGCATAGATAAAGAATGACACTTCCCCGAAGATCAGTCTCATTGATTTTTGGTCGACTTTTTTGCCAAGCTTTGATGACAACCTCGGGCTCATCTTGACAAATGCGACACAAGGGGACGCGCAAACAAATGAAAACAATGGATTAGCCTCTTCCGCCTTTTAATTTTTAACAGTAAAATGATTCAAAGTCATGCTGACCTTTTACAAGCAGCATCTGTGGGGGAATAGAATTTATGTTCCGTGGGCCAGGCTGTATGCCAACACACTGGCCGCTGTTTTTCTACCATTAAACAAGAGTTATGTCACACTTCCCATTTAATCACAGGCTTTTTCAGGGGTCTGGGCTGAATCAGTGCGCTCAGCCAATGACTCACTGTGAGGGGCCCATTTGACAGATTACACCTGCAGTCACACTTAAAGGTAATGTTAGCAGGCTCTTGGCGGAGAAGGAGGAGAGCCTAACAGTTCCATTAAATGTTCTCAATTGACCTTCATGGCAAATGAACAGACGGGTTCAACACAGTTAACAATAGTGCTTCAAGCTGGTGGCAGCCACAACATTCGGTACCTCGGATTACTCATTATTTCTGTCAGAGGAATGTTTGTCATCATTATTTTAAGTCCACCTCTGCCTTTATTGAAGTCAAATTTTACATCCTGGAAATTATTTAGGCCAGAGTGTTTTCTCAAGGGTATAGCGGCGGCTTTAAGGGCAAACTTGGCAGTTTCATGGTCCAGCGATGTGCTGTAAGCTCCGTACCGCTGCCGAGGAGACTCTCAGAATCATCCAGACAGCGGAGTGACAAAGTGTGGAGTAGAAACCTGTTTAACACTTCATCATCACTGTCATAGACATCCAGAAGGAGTGAGGCAATTCACCACATACAGGGAGAGAGAAATACTCCCGGCAAGGTTGATCACATCTGTGAAATTAGAAATACTTTAGGCCTAAATGGCCACCAAGTGTGTTTGCTTTTGTAATTATCTGCAGCCACTTGTTCTCAGTCTCCCCTTTTTCCAGAACAATGCCGCATGCTGTTCCTGTGCTGCGTACTTACCGCCTGAATTTGTCAAAGTCAAATGGAATTTTTTTGGGCAAATCTCACCGCAATGAATAGACCAACAAACTCTATTTCATGCATTGTAAGATTTTAAGAGTATTATAAGCCATCCAGGAAGATATACCTTTAGGACTTTATGTTTGGGCGGGTTGCACAAAGCATACCGTGGGATGTTATAATAGCGGGTAACGGGCTGAATCAGGCCGTGATAATGCAGCGGCTCGATAATAGCGCTGTTAAATAAAACACATCAGATAAGCTTTTGAGAAGCTTGTAAATAGAAATCTACATTTTTATTTCATATTTAAAGGGATTTTATCGCTTTATATTAGCGTGACTGAACTCGAAAAGTTTCATGCAAGTGTTTATGTATTTTAACCTTGTCTGATGTTAAATATATGAGCCCTTTTCCACTTTTCACCTTTGAAATTCCAACTGCTTTCTCGAAAAGGGCAAGTTCCTGGCCTTATTTTCGATAATAAGTGCACTATATGCACATACTGGCCCTACTAACTTTACTCTAACCAAGGATATGACCCAGCTGCCAAGCTGAATGTTCCATTTAGTAATGGGAATTGAATAGCAAATGCTTTCCACCTGACACAGACCCTGCCTTTATGTGTGTCCCAGTGTGTGTGTGTGTGTGTGTTCTTGTACTTGCTACATGGTGAGTACCATTTTCTGCATTTAACTATCAAAGTGAGGACATTTTTACAAAGTGAGGACATTTTGGCCGGTCCTCACTTTGAAACCGCCATGTTTGAGGGTGAAGACTTGTTTTTAGAGAACAGGTATGAATTGAGGTTTGGTTAGGGTTAGGGTAAGGATTAAGTTTATGCAATCAGTTGTGATGGTTAAGGTTAGGGTAAGGCTCTAGGAAATGCATTACGCCTATGGATGTCCTCACTAAGATAGAAGTACAAACATGTGTGTGTGTGTGTGTGTGTGTGTGTGTGTGTGTGTGTGTGTGTGTGTGTGTGTGTGTGTGTGTGTGTGCATGTGCTAACTGTAGACCCATGTTTTTCTTCTGGATATGTATAATTGTGACTGAGCCAGGTGGGTGAAGAGGATATGAGTTTCAGGGGTTAAAAGACAGGAAGCAATGTGGATATTGACCCACATTCCCTCAGTGTGTGCAAGTACTGAGAGGGGAAAGCAGAAATGGTGCTTCTGTTCAGGCCACATGGGGTGAGGGATGAAGACTAGCTTTGTGGAAGTTTAACAATAGCTAGCCAGCAAAGCTTCTGCCCTGGAAAGTATAATTTTAAGGCTTTGCTGTGAAATCTGGTTCAACATTTTCTGCGAACCGGGTCTCTTAGAAGTGTTTTATTAGGAGTCCGATCCACGGCTGCTACGGCCTTTTGTAAAAGTTGCTTCATCATTTTAAGCATCACTGGAAGGCGACGGCTTTTAAGAGGGCCGACTCCAGGGGGGCTGTGGATAAGTGTGGGTTTGTATGTGTGTGAGAGAGCACATAAAACAGAGGCAGAGCTGCTCGACATTATTGAACATTTACCAATTAGGATTCCCAGACAACCTCACCACAGGCCTCATGGTGAGTTAGTTGAGAAATGCCCGATGTGGGGGAAGCGAAAATGAATTACTTTTGTGAGCTTTCATAGTGCGTTAGTGCGCCGGGTTGCTTTGGCGTAGTGATTAGGGATCTTGAAAATATTTAGGAAGGCCCAGCTAAAATATACAGCCAAGGAGACGTTCTCATACCGCACTTAACCAAGTGTGAAATAGCTTTGGCTAAGTAAGGGGACAACCATTAATACTGATAAAAATAGGACTAGGTGTTCTCAAGGTGGAATGTGAGCTCTCACTAAGAAAGTGATTTATGTCACCTTCAGCCGAGGTTAAAAAAAAAAAAGAAAGAAAGAAGGGGGGGGGGGCTGGCCCCTTGAATAAAAATTTTTCTCACATGCATGCACACTTTCTAGACGCACCAGGTTGTTACAGCCAAAGTGTGAAAATTACAGCTGTGATTTTGCCGAACTTTCCTGCTAGTCCACGCAAATCAAAGTTTTCCCTTCCTGTCAAATAATAGCTTTCATGTGGGTAAACTTTAAAAAAAAACAAAATTGCATCAATCGTCAAATGATTTGTACAGTCTTCTATGGCTTCTATTCTAATATCAGACTGTCATGGTTTAATAAAGTGTCTCTTCCCTGTATTTCAAACCTGCCTGCTTCTACCGACTTCGCACATATGCTTCCATGTGCTGCACGGTAGCATCAACTGAGTGTCAGGGATCTGTATTAACTCTTGTGTTTTTTTTTCTTCTCTTACTGTCTTGGCAGCAAGGAAATATGACTTCTTGAAGGTGATAATAACATAAAGAAATCAAAGGTTATTACAGTAATATGTCTAAGGAAACACCTGGCAGCAATTGTTCCAGATATAATAATCAAAATTTTGCAACCCACTTTGAACATTCATTTAAAAGTCATTTAATGATTACAGTTAGAGAACGCTCTAGCTTTTGTGGCTGGATTTTTCACAGTGTTAAGACCAAGATGTTTCAGGCTTCAGATCTTTAATTTGAAAGACTAAAATCAACTCAAATACTGTGCAAATTATCAAAATAAGAGCCCAGTCAGAATGTATATGCCTCACTGGGATCAGTCTGGCCCAATCAGGTTGACAGAAGTGTACATCTTTTGACAATTCATTCAATACAGAAATATAAGCTGGTAATAATAATGCAGACACTTGTGATTGTTTCTTTCAGGTTGGAATCATTCTTTCTACTCATGTTTGCCCCTCGTGTCACTGCCGATCAGCAAACTCAATGAGAGCAGCTCTCTCCCACGAGCCCTGGCTTCAGTCTTTCATCCACTGGCTGCTGGTCTTTGGCGGAGGAAAGGGAGCAACAAGTTTATCATTCCTGATGAGCTGCAAAGGTCCTCTGACTCTCTTCCCCTGTTTAATGATTGCAGGAGAATTGCGTGTGACTGAGATTGCTGTTTAATTAGAGAAAAAAACAGCAGAAATGAGAAAATTGTTCCCAGGACACAAAGGGTGTCCATTGCGGTCATTTTTTCCACATTAAATGAATTAGTTTTTTTTCAATTAAGTAAAACAAATATTTAGTCTTTTGGTAGATTTTTCAGTGGATTAGACAGAACCACTTTGTATATATGAAAAAAAACCCACATCGGATTATTTGCATCCATGTAAACAGCCAAGTAGGAATTTAGAATCAGAATGGTTTCAATCAGATTAAAGTTTCCATGCAACTGCAGCTTTTTGGTAATCGGACAAAGGATGGACAATGCGTATGGATCTTTAGTTTCTGCACAGGTTTTTGATTCTAAGCATCTGACTTTTCGAAAAACACCGCAAAAGGGTGATGTAGTAATGTATTACACAGTGCTGTGTGAGGTCAATCTTTTGAATCTTGCTTCAAAATTCATCCCCTGCATCGCTATCATACCACAAGATTCACAGTATCTGCTTAGAGAATACGTCCAGGGTTTGTCACCTTCCTAATTGGCCAAATCAATGTGTGGTACATGCCTGTGGATATACTTTATTAGCCTAATCAGGACTCCAGAGGCGAGGCCCCCGGCATTCTCAAGTAACTAATAAGGTCCTTGGCTGAGATCAGGTTGTAGCACTACAGCATGTCAACAATATAACTGTGGGGAGAAGGGCTGGTGAGCACTGTATGTCTTTCAGAAAGGATTAAGGATTTATGTATGAATGCTTAGCAAGTGGTATATGCAAGTGCATTGAGCACGGCTGAAGCTATTTGTTCAGGAGCCTGAGCTCTTTAAAAGCACCATTACATTAGGAATGTGCACTCAATGTTGCAGCAAGAGTTTTCAACAATGGATACTCTGATCCACTGTCCACAAGGATTTAATAATCTACCGTGTTATCTTTACATGGAGCAGCACAGCTAAGAAAGACCAACACAGATACATGTGTAGATGCGTGTCATTTATTAAGACAATCAGACTCTGCCTCCATAAAAGCACTTATCCCTGTGAAATGAAGGAAGAAAACACCGCTAATTTGAGAGTATTGCATCGTCTTTGAGAAACGGGTTCAATAACAGAATTTCAAATACAGACGATCATTGTGCACGTAGCTTGCCAAGACCCCTCAGGAAAGCTTCTGATGTCCCAAATCCTCTGGTGCACAGGAAGTGATGCATTTTATGTTTCTGGCAAAAGCATAAATATAATCATCATAAACTAAATCACTGTAAGGCATTAACCCAATGTGATCAGTCACACGCTAATGCAAACGGTAGCCGGCGAAACACAAGTGATGCCATTTCTACTGGGCACTCTGAATTAATGGATGTGTGCATAAAGTTTCTTCCTTTTACCCTTTCCTCAGCACAAGGTCACGTAGATAGTCATAATAGCGGCACCCCTCTTTAAAGCTCGGTGCAAATATTCTTGCATCTAGCGCTGTCTGGTATCTCTCTCACTGAAAAGCATCCAAATTAAATAAAACGAGTGCTTTTAAGCTGCAGCGGCTCGCATACGTCTAAATAACCTACAATTTTTTTGACTCGTGCCCTTTCTGAGGCTAAATCAGAGCAGATCGCACTGCATTGCAAAGCTGGCTAAATGGTAAAAGCATGTCTATATTCCAGAAGGCCTTAGTTGCTATTCTAGCTAATGGTTGTCAAGGGTGTCTGCACAGGGATGATAGAATTTAGCACCATGGACGGTACTTTATGCTGGGTCTGTGCACAGGGCCACGGACAAATCAAGATCATCACTGCAGGAGGGAACACTTAAATAGCCTGCTTCTTTGTCGACCCTTTCTGGCCTTCACGATCTTTAGAATACCAATCTCTGACTGCAAGGCGGCATTGTTTTAGTAAAATGTTTCACAGTTGCCTCTGGCGGCCTTGAAAAATGTACTTCTCTGTTGATTCACTGTTTCCATTTAATATTCTACGCTATATTTGAGTAATGTAGATGTGTTAAGCTCTGCATAATGTTTAACTTATAATTTCCATTATATTAAAAACCAAGTTTGATAGTATTGTAAGCAACAATTAATTACAATCCTCTCTAGTCATTGATTTAACCCCTTAAAACTCATCTCGGTGTATCATTGTTAGATATTTATACATTTTTTCCCCATGAAAATCATACCATCATGCCTTTAAAATGACTTAAATGTAAGTCTAGACATTTACTTCCTCTGGAATACACAGATCCACGTATTCCCCTTCACAGTCATGGCAGCTCGAGCACACCAGCTCACCTACGTCTCTGCTCATACACTGTAAAACTACACTCTGCTGCACAGTCTGAAGGAGAATAATGATACAGAAAGACCCATCCGGCATGTTGACAGGATCGATTCCTTAAGTTTGTTATGTATGAAACCCCAGAAGCCTGAATCTGGATTTTTGGGACTGTCATCAGTACACTGCAGTTTCAAGGTGAAGATGCTCATCCATGGTGCGGACTGCTTATATCACTCATGATACGTCTTCTGACATATTAAAAAAAAAATGGCATATGAGCACAGTAACATGGAGGGGCTCCTTAACCCTCGTGTTTTCCTTACCAAAAAATGTTGTTGCCTTGTCTGAAAAAAGTCCAAAAATTCAGAAAAAATTTCCCCAAATTTATAAAAATTTGCAAAATCTTCAGAAAGAAAATTCCTGAAAAGTTTCCCTCAAAAGTTTTATTTTTTAAAATAAAAAATCCGCAATTTTGACAGCGAAATTCACTGGATTTTGGTTGATTTTTTTTTTCTGAATGTTCTTAAACATTTTTTAATTTGTTTTTTTTTCCCACCCAAAAATGTTCAAAAATTTCCTAAAAAAATTTGAAAATGTGGAAGTTTTCACTGAGAATATATATATATTTTTTTACACATTTTTAGAACTTTAAAACGGATCAATTTGACCCGCAGGAGGACAGGAGGGTTAAGATTTGGTCTGATATGTGGCAACGGAGCTCTGCATCATGAAATATTAAATATCTTGTAAATATGTAGCCAGTCCAGTCTGAACTGTCAAGAATAATATCTTTAAGTAACACAAGCTTAATGAAGCAGACTTCAATTTGAACTCTACAATAATTCTGCTTTTTTCTTCTTCGTTATATTTCTGTAGAATTTTGTCTGATATGACCACGAAAGACTTTTTTTTTTTTTTAATGTGTTTAGATCTCAAGGGGATATTTGATAAACATTCTCATTAAAATCAAACCAACTATGGTTCATTTACCAGCCATACTCTAGATTTTTACACTTAGAGGAGATAATAATCATTTCAAACAGCGCTGGGCAACATTTCAAATTCTATCTCCTGATTTGAATTTTACTGGCTGAATGTGATAAATTAGATATGTGCTTCCTGTGCTGTCCCTCAAACACCACCAGTAGTAGGAGTGAGAAATTGTTCTCAGCGGTCCAAAAGCACAAAAAAAACACACAAAAGCATATAGTGGATTGGAAGGAATGTGTTTGTAGTTGAGATTGAGATTCTAGCTCCTGTGCCATCTCTAAAACCACAGGCAGAAACCAATATTCGATGCCTCACTTTTGAGACATATGAAGAGACGGGACACTAGTGGAAGGAAATTTCAGAAGCATGGGTTTAATATGTCAGGTAATACATAGTAAAGAATCTGAGCTGAAAACAATCGATCCCAAACATGAACCACCAAGCTGAACAAAATTTGTCTTGCTTTGATTTTATGTTATTACTGCACTGTTGCCCCCAGTGTTTATTGTTTAATGAGGGCTTTTAGCTAATAAAGCATAAAGGTGTGCAGTTGTAATAATTAAATTATCTGGTCATATTTCCCAGCCCTGCTTTTACAATGAGACAAGAGAAACATAACAGTATTATATGCTTGAAAGGCACCACTTGACTTAAGCTCCGAGGATTAGTAAGATCAGAGTTGCTCTGGTGCTTGTTGTGCATGGTTCATTCATTCATGTCGATGTGGACCGTATACCTGCACGCATGTAGTTCTTTCCTTCCACACTCATCGTGTTTGTGTCCTGCTTTCCAGTGATGTCCGCTGAGCTGCAAATCTACTTTGTGACATCGGCAGCCCCTGGCTCAGAATGGCCCCATGCCACCACTGCGCTGCCTGTTTTGCCGCCCGCCCGCCCGCCCGCTGGCTCGTGCCTTTCCCTGCCATATGCAGCCGTCTCGCACGCCTCCTAGCAACAGCCAGTCTTGGCCCCAGCTGCTTTATGAAAACCCTGACCGAGGCAGACGGACACATATGCTTAAATATACAGACTCGCCGATATAGAGGCTTTTATTTACCACAGTATTCACACCCACCACAGCATCAGACAGAAAGCGCACACATGAAACCCAGTTAGTCATCTACTGTATATACATAAATGAAAGCATTTGCTCTGGCCTTTGATGGATGTCCTCCATAACAACTAAAAGGTTAGCAGTTATTAGCCACCACAGAGAAAAAGCAGTCTCATCCCGGTGAGAATATCACAGCTCTGCCTTCACAGACCCAGCAAAACCTCACGCTGCCCTGCTCTGATCGAAATGCCCCATGATTAAACCGCACAGAGCCCAAAGCTTTATTTACTCGAATCCCACGCATGACCAGCCGTCATGTGTCCGTTTGCTCTGTTAGGACAGGAGGCATGCAATTCACAGTGTTGATGACTGACAGATTTGTTGACACAGCAGCTATTTCCAGCTTATCACGATGTGTTTCTCTTGTGTTCGGATTTCATTTAAAACATTTTTTCCCCCACTCTGCTGTCTCATATTGACAGAATGCAGTAGATTCGGACGCACATCAATATTCCGCGCTCCGGTAACGAGAGCTGCCGGGAACCGAGGGGGGCCTCGCTGTTTCACGCTACAAAAACAGCAGGAACCTTAAAACCATAAACTGCTACAATCTATAGCTTTTTTTTAAAAGTGTAAAACATCTATTTAATGAAGATATGTCTCGTATGAAATATGAAAGGAAAAAATCTGATTCTAGGAAGTCGTTGCCTTTTCAGCGCTTTATCCTTTAGCCTGCTATTGTCATTTAGCAGACGAGGATAAGTAATGCAGCCGGGCTTTGTTTCAATCCTAAAAATAGCCCGTGGATGGTTTTATCAAATAAAATATGGTTTCGAGCGCAGAGAAGCCAAATAATTATTCCCCAACGACAGCTTTGGTAATCTCACAAGTCTGATATTTGTCCTTGTCTGAAGAGAAAGAGAGACCAAAATTATTTTTGCTTCAATTACTGAAAACCTCATTTGGCTGATTACTGGTGTAGAATGAGTCAATACTGAAAGCACACTTGGCTTCAATACCTGCCATAATGTGTCTGAGCAATCTGAGAGACATGTGCAACTTGAAAGTGGCAGCGTGGAGTTGCATTTAATGAGCTCTGAGCAGCTCTAATTGGTGTTCTCTTTATATAAAACTATAATTTAGCCTGTTGTTGATCGTCATCTGTTGGAGGAAAAAGTCACATCAAAATGCCATCAGTGTCTCTGCGTTTCTTGTCGTATGTAATTCTATTTTCCCCCCCACAAACAAATCAATCATTAATAGCAGCCTGTAACCTGTTGAAGGCTTGCAGCAAGAAAAGACAGACTCAGCAGCACTTCTACATTTATAGCCCTCCAACTCTCTGCACAATTGGACTTTAAAATTAACTTTAATATATTAATATGTTAATTTTTAAGTCAAAGTCAGGAAGTTTGTTGAATCTCTTATTTATTGCTTTTATAAATGTACATATTTTCCGTGATCTATAGCGTCCTGTGGGGGACAGCTGCTCAGTCTAGGTTTGAAAGGATCAATATCACAGTGTGTGATGTGACATTGACGCCTAGAAGTACCTTGCAAAAAAAAAAAAAAACTTATAAGTGCACCACAGATGCATATATTAAGAGCATCAACTTGTTTATATGAAGGCCACATCTATGTAAATAAAAATTCAGACTGATCTTTAGGTAGCAAACCTTCTCAGCTGTGTTTCTTTCATACTTTTGCTCCTCCATCTGTCCCTGTCTGATATTGCCTCATCCTTCTTTTATTAAGACTGGTCTTTTTCAAGCTGCAAAGGGAGAAATACTCTCGCGGCTTGGAAAGGAATGGATTGCCACTGGGACTGAAACTTTCTGGCAAATTAATTGTCAAAAAAAATCTGGCATTGCATCCACCTATTGAGTTATAGGCAGCCTTAATATTTTGCTCACAGTAAGCCGGTGTTGCAGCTTCAGTCGCAGCTGAATACTCAAAAGAATGGGCCATTTTGTGTAGTGCAACCAATTTTCAGACAGTAATTTGGCCGGCACACCGGGGCTGAGTTCACTGCTTATACAGGTTAGTAGCAATAAATTGGCCACACTTAATGTACTTTTGACATGTTGTTTGTTATAATACATTTGCCTTCTATTACTTTTAACTGGGGTACAGGAAATATTGCTGGGTCACATGCTTTACTAAATTAGATCCACCGATGCAATACCGCTAAAGGGCCGTTGTTTGAGCGTAAAACGTGTGACGTATTCAGGGTGCTTTGTCGGGAAAAAAATATTGGAAATCTGTTCACGCAGCTGACAGCACAGCAGCTTATTTTCTGCCAGTAATTCACCACACCGATGTTCAAGCATGACCAAATAATGTAGCACTTGTAGTCGTTTTCTTTGGGTGTCAATCGTATGACACAGATTGCAACTTTGCCATTCCTTCTGCAGAATGATGTGTCTTGATGACCACTAAAGTCAGTCTGTAGTAATAATGATTTTTTCACCGTGCTGTCACCACACAAACACTAGGCCCGTATCCTGCGGTGTGCGATGCTAGTAATCAACCAACCAGTGGGTCAGATAGACACCAATCAGCAACAGACTCTGTCTCACCCAGCATGACTGCCCATATCAGAGATGGCCGGTACCACCCACAGGGTGCCATCTGCTCTACATTTTAGTGCCTTTACCGTCTATCTGATCGCTCGGTGTACACTTGGTGGACTTTCTGAGGAGTCAGGGCTGCAGTTAGATTATGATGTTCTGGGGCTTTGGTGTGGGGGAATATGTTTGTGTTGTTTTCTGCTGAACTTTAAAATATTAGACAGTTTCAAATATTGCTTTCTCTTTACAATATATGCTCTTCTATATTGCTCAGCATAGTTATGATTGACTGCATGTCAATGCAATATCAAAGTTATAATATATGATATTTCTGCAGTAATGAAAAGACTCAATGTTATATTTTTGTCTATGCTTCCCAAATGTTCCAACAAGGATAAATCTGTCATTTTAACAACTGTAACTGCATGTCATTTTGGTTGCCTGTCATTTGCATCATATCTCCTTAGCCCCACAGAGTGTATTCCAATACCATGCTATACTACATAGTATGACAGAAAGACATATAGTGTGTCCCAACACATAGTATGGCAAATGCATCCATTCATTAATCCACTCATCTTTTTTTTCATGGTAGTAGGCTAAGCAGAGCATCCTGACATCCCTTTCCCCAACACTATCCTCCAAGGGGATCCCAAGGCTTTCCCAAGCCAGATAAGATACATAATCCCTTCACAAAGTTCTGGGTTTATCCCGGGGTCTACTCCCATTTGGGTGTGCCCGGAAAACCTCCAAAGGTAGATGTTCAGGAAGCATCCTAATTAGATGCCCAAACCACCTCAGCTGGCTCTGAGGCTGTGCCACCCTACAAAGAAACCCATTTTGCTTGTTTCTGCTGTCTCGTTCTTTTGGGTACTAACTCCAAAGCATTATGGCAAAAATACCATGATGTTATACTACATCTGGTCTCATGTTGCAGTATGCAAGGCGCCTAGCTTTTCAGGCCATTCTGACCAACAATTCTCTGCAAAAGACACTGTCACATACATCACAGAGTCTCCCACGAGTACAAACAAACTTGGGCTGCCGAGAGCACACAGACAGATGACAGCTCATTTCGCACTACAGACTGCGACGGATATATGAGGAAGACGGCTTAAGGCGCAATATTATGATAAAGTAGCATGTCCCAAATGCATACATACAGCATGCAACTTTATGTACTGTGTAAGGGCAGCTGTAGTACATACTGAAAATACAACGGCTTATTTATGATAATGAAAGTTTGTCGGTCAGTACAACTTTCTAGTTCAATGCTGTGTATTAACATTTATTTTTCTTAAAGGTAAATGACATGGAGAAATAACTAGGGATGTCTTGATTGTATGACCAATCCTGGCAATTTTTACCTGTTGCTTTATTCTGCAGCAGTTTTAATCACTAACAGATTCATATCTAATACAAATAGTGCACAAGTCATTTATCCTGCGATGCTATTGCTGTTTTAAGCGACTGACACATGATACGGTTTGCAAAGGCAATTTATCTGCGATATTTGATTGCTGTCGTTGTTGATTTTGACCCGATGTAACGCGTATCTACATGAGTCAGAGGTCATTAAGCAACACTGAAGACTTTGTCGTGGTGTCCCTTTACCAGCAAAACTTCCACACTGCTCTTTTCTTTGTTTCTTTTTCACAGAATTTATTGACAATGAGAAAAATTCATGAATATCACAAAACTTTTAAGCCTTTGGTCAAAGCCCTGTGGAAACCGTTGGTGTTTAGCCGATGTATGTTAATTAAATAAGTTTGAAGAGGAAAAAGATTTCCTGTCCCTGTACAAATGAGCCCAGCCTTTTTCAAAAACGCATTTCCCTGTTTGGTCTTTTTACTTTTTAGCTAGCCGCCTGATTGATTCGGTTGCGGCCTGGTATTGACATCATTTACCTTTTTGAAATTTCAAACATCCGCACTCTCTTTTGAATGCCCTATCACTAAAGAGCTCTAACCAGAGTCAGTTATCAAGCCTGAGCAAACTTCAAAGGCTGCCTCCAGTCACTGTGTTCACCTACAAAGAAAAAAAAGAAAAAACAGGGTTTGGATCCAGAATCAAAGTCAATAGTTTTCCTCTGTCTATATTGTACTCTCCAGGGGTCCAGCTCATTAAGATGTAGCCTGTGAAGAAAGATTTTTTTTTAAGCCACAGAAGTTAAAGAATATTTCATAGAGTCTGTAAATTCCTTCAGATGGGGTGTGTTTTTGTATGCTCTCCTATATTCGAGAAAGATTTTACATATATATCCTACAACATGCATTACAGTGACATGCATCCTCATCTCTGAGGATTATATTGTGTTAAATAGATCCGATCAGAATGCAGAAACAATAGCAACATTGTCTGCCACATTTCATTGTACTGAAGATTATATTATTCCTCGCTAAACCTACAGCAGCAGAGAAATACCTCTGAGTCTGCTGGCGGCCTTGACACAGGAACCCTTAGATCCATCATGCCATATCTTTGTCTTAGGGTGCTTTGTTACATTTTAGGGGCCTGCTCTCGGGTGAAGATAAATGCTGTAAACACTGCTTTATGAATGAATAAATTCCCCCCGCGCCGACACTGCTCCACGGCCTGCCGTTAATAAACTGATTCATGGCGTAATCCACTCTCTCAAGCGTTCACAGCCCCTTTTTATACCCCCTATTTATGTTTGCTGTTATTTCAGAGAGTCAGCTGAAAGGAACCACAAGAGGAAGAAGATAAATCACATTTCCCTGCTTTAATTTATGGAGGTGAGCTGGTCTTATATGAGCAAATTCTATCCCAGCAAACCGCACTGGTGGGGAGCAGTGGAGCAAAACCCTGCAAGGGAAGTCCAAGTCAGCCGCAGCATCTTTCTCAATAACCTGCAAGCAAGAAAAGTGAGTGAGTTCATTACAAACCTCATTGTCCATAACCATGACAGAGAAGAAAAGTTAGTCCAAAAGTGAAGAATTTATTGCACCTCAGCCTCTATAAAGAGCTTGTCTTTCATCATTGTTATAACCAGTCTTGGAAAAAAAAAGTGAAGGCATTTTTTTTTTTATGGAAGTGAGATCATTTTGCAGAAATGCTGAGAGATGCATCATCATTTTTAGCACTAGTTCCTGGGGAAATATTTATGGCTGAACACATTTGTCAGAACAAATGATTTCTCTGTTAAACCTCTTACTTTGGGCAAATGTATCACATAAGTGAGATTTTTTCATTTCACGGTGGACTGAAAAATATGAGAAGAACCATTCAGAGTGACCAGAGGAGTGCAGCTTATTTTATAACAGGATTTTGCCATTTGGGCCACAGCTCAAGGAGGACATCTTAGTATTAAGTGCATTTAGTAGATGACAAGATAATCTGCTTGCTGTTTACTAATGCCACTGGGAACCAATGTTAGCATTTGACTTTACTTTTTAAGTGGCTCTTAATTGAAACATCACTTTTGAAAGCAAGTGCAATGACTATTTTAAAAACAGAACCACAATGCAGCCTGTGAGCATTTTTCCCCGCCAATTATTATTTATGAAAAACTGTATATTTATACATCTGGCACGGTGTACAGGCACAATAAACAAGTATTCCAACTGGTCTTTGAGGATGAGTGAAACAGGTAAAAGCAAGCTGAGCGGCTCCTGCTCAGAGAGTGATTTGATATGCAAATAACGTTGACCCGTGGTCCAGGTCTCACAGAGTGGCCATCTGTTAGCAAGCCTCAGAGTGGCTGCTGGACGAGACATCCAACAGTAATCCCTCAGCCTTCAGCTCTTTAAAAATAACCTGCCTTCCATGTGTGTTGTTCTGGTAATGCAGCAATAACAATGCAAATGGGTTTTGCAAACTGCATTTTTTAGAATGTTCGTTGTTTTCTGTACATGCCAACCGCTGGTACATAAAAATAAATATCCAGAGGGCACATTCAGGGATATGCTTGTATTGATTTGGGAGCAGATTTCCTTGCTGTCATGACACTTGATGTATATATATATATATATATATATATGTGTGTGCTACAGTGCTTTATATGACCTCCTGCAGAAGCTAAATTGCGTTGTTTGGCACATCTGTACCTTACTATATGTGCGTTGTTTACATTATTTGCTCACTGTTTACACTGTTATTGTGTAAAGGAAAGGGGGAAGAAAGCATACTTTATAGCCAACCCTTCTACATAGCGGGAGAGAATAATATCTGCTGTCAACAACAATTAATCATTTATTATTATCATTACTGCCACCATCGCGTCTGGAGAGTATCTTATTTTGAGGATTGAAAAGAGAACTGAATGCTGGATATTTTTGCAGATAGCAGGATGATATGAGTATTTTTTTGTTTGTTTGTTTGTTTTTAAAGAAAAACTTGCATGGAGCCTTTTAGGGTGGAGTCTGACTCTGGAAAAAGATTGTTGATGTTTGGCTACAGATAGTTAGCATGTCCCAGATTCCATCTCACTCCCACTGTCACCTTTCTTGTGCAGATGTGAATGAATGATTGTGTGATCCAAGGTGTGTCTGTGCATGTTCATGGTTGTGCATGAGACCCACTTGGATAGTAATTTGTAGACCTTAGCCTCTTTAATTGTTTCCCACTCACAGAGCAAGAACTGTGTCCACACCTGATTTTTCTTCAGTATGCACTCAAACCATAGACAAGCAGTGGACTGTATTGAATTAGAATCACTGACTTTACCTTTAAAGTCTCCCCGTGATGAACCCCTGTGCTTTAGTTGTAAATTCTGAAATCCACTTACACCTGGTGTACGAGCTGTCCGTTTGAAGAGCAGAATCACACAGTTGATTGGAACATGTTGCATTATAGCTTTGACCTGTAGTTGCAGCCTCATCAACAATTCTGCTTGTAAAATAGCAGAGCTGAAGAAGAAGAAAGGTGCGAGTAGCTTTTGCTTCACAGTGTACAGAACTTCAAACAAATGTAAACACGCAGCCAAGTTAATTGGGTAATCTTTCTTCATGAGTGACTGCATACAACAGTCAGATGGAATCGTGAAAAGCTGGGACATGAAGAACAATTGCACCATAGGCCAAAGTCTGGTGAGCTGCATGGATATTGATTACAGGCTAGAAGCCGCCCAGCTGAAGACAATCAGGCTCGTTAGCTATTCCATTACAGCCACTGATTGGCCAATGTCTTCAGGACTTAAGCAAAGTGCGCCTGACCATCTAGCTGTCAAACTAAAGCCTTTAGAAGAGAAGAGCGGAATAAAGTGTTGAGAAAGCTTTTGGTAAAGTGTATCGGCAGAGCTGCCACGGGGTATTGAACATTACACTTAAAATAACCAAGGATATGCACAGTAAGTTTGTGTGTTGGGCTCTAAAATCAAAAAAAGTGCATATTTCTGAAAGGTCATAGCCAAGAGAAATGGGAAATGGTACGCAAAGTCGAAAAGAAGCCCATCAATTAGCATTTATTTCTCTTTTCTCTGGGTCTGTAATAGAGATGCAAGCCTCTGTTTACTGTTTAGAAAACAGTTTAGAGTTTAGTTTGTGCTTGAGGTCATGATTGAGGCTCACGGTCTCATAGCATGAAAATCAGAGAGTTATGGTTTGTAATGGGCGTCTGCCTCTGCAATGCATAGCTGAAGAGAAAGCACGGTGATCATTCTGAACCCATCCTCTTACTTGATATGAGAGCTGAGCTCCAAGTTACAGAAAGAAAATGATATAAAATTAAATGTTTTCCATCTACTCTGCTACCAAAGAAAAACCTTATGCCCCTCATTTTCCGCATATTGAAAGGCAGAAATAAGGATTTCCTATTAGGTATGCATTTTTCTGCTTCTCTCTGGTGGAATGTTGATTCTTGAGGAGCAGAAAAGGCAGCGCGGTGCCCGTGCCTTATTAAAAGTCGGCTCTGTGTTCCGTATCTTATCAAATACAGAGACAAAAATTACGAAAACAACCCACTGTGTTAGATTGTCTGGCTGAATGGTAAATATCAGGTGTATAATGAGCTTTCCCTGTCGCTTTTTCTCTCTTTTGTAATGTAAAGTGGTTAGGCACCTCTGAGAGAAGGCTACTGCGTTGCTTCTGTAAACATCATTTCCTGCATCGCTCACGTCCCTGGGACATCCAGTATCTCAGCGGCATAAAAAGCAAACCGCTCCTTCAATGAACCCAATTATGGGAAAAGTTCGATCAGCTGATCCCGGCCTTGCTGAGTTCCCACAGACAGAAATACAACTGTAGTAACTATATAGCAGAAAATGCTTCATATCTCTGTACATAATTACAGTTGAGCTTAACAAATTTAATTAATATGTATAAGCCTCGGCAAACTGAGTGACTCAGTGATGATCAAATCAAAACATATGCGGGAAATAAGCTGAGGATACTGTAGACATTTGTAAGTGAATTGTTCATTAATAGAAGTCATCGTTAAAAAATATGATTTATAATTCAGTAAGAAGACATGCATTTTTAATAAGTGATTTATATTTGAAGTTGTTGGCTTATATATCGTGTTCATCAACAGATAATGTTGGATTTACACCATATTTGCATATACAGTATGGTTAAATATCGAAAAAGGTAGAAGTTGTAGGTGAGGCACATCTGTTATGTCTAGTAAATAATTCATAATAAACCTTAAGAATACCTTGACATATTTGAACTAAATATTGATGTTTTATGTATGCATTGGTTTGAGTTGCTCTTCTGCTCTTTTCTGAGGCCCAAATGTTATTGGAAAAGTTAAGACACACTATATCTACCTACAGCAAACTCAAACTATCTGTTCTGTCTGTCTGTGCTGTGCAAATACGAAGTTCAGTAAAAGCCACCTCCTAATCCGCAACTTCATCCACACTGTTTTTGTTTGTCTCCGCTAAACAAACCTCTTCTGTGCGAACGTGAGCCCAGAAAGGTTTTCGTCAAAGCTCTCGGCTTGCATGAATATGCTCGTACACGTGCTATGAGAACGCATACAGAGAGTATAGCCTGTTGACCCGCTCATCAAAACATGGCGCTACACTCCCACTAGTGGTCAATAAGTCCACAGTGGATTGAAGCAAGTAGTAACGATTGGGCTGGGCCATGATTATTGCATGTTGGTATGCAGGAGAAGTTTGCTAAAGGAGACTGAGGCAGCTGTCGTGCATTTTTGATTTAAGATTATTCAATATTTAGGCCTGATCGTGCCAGTGACTGAAAGAAAAGTCCACCTTTATCACATAAATATAGCATGCCATTCTTTTGAAATCTATTGAAAATAACACAGGAAAGCTTTAATGTCTGACATCCATGTGGTTTTTCAACAGAGTTTCTCAACTGACGTGAAATTTCAAAACTGTAGCCTTATATATTCTATTAGTTTGATTGATCAAATGCTTTAGATTTGATTTATTTGGATGCATTTCACGTATTTCGTGGCAACACACACTGATGACTGCAATTATGTTCCCAGACAGAAACAGTTTGATTAGTATAAATCTGTTACACCCGTTCCTGTAAGTCTAAATGTATAACAGGATTAGTCATTCAAAACAAAAGCATATTACATGTCCCTCATCCTATTCTAATCACCTTCCGTCTATTCACTGGAACATATCAATTCATACCTCTGCTTCCTTCCCTCTTTGTGATTTGTGGGTTTATAAGCCCATCTGTGTCTCTGTTCTTTTCCTGCAGAATTTTCTTTGCTTTTCTGTGCCAATAAATAATGCAGAGGCACTTGATTTAATACCGTCTTATTTAGTTGATATAATTTTTTTACCGTTTATTTATGCCTTTTCATTCTTCCGAGTGCTTAGATCTATTTATTTCTGATGAACTTGCATCACTTCCATATTTTACAGTCTAGACTGCAATAATCTGATATATATAATCTAAATGCTCGCCAGTGCCAGAGGTGTTGCCCACAGCACTGAGGATTTTTTTCTTCCTTTTTTGAATAGTGCTGCATTTCTTTTTTCTTTATTTTTTTTGTGATTATGATATCTGAGGTCAAAGTAAAAGAGCACAACTGCTATGAGATGAATACTGAAATCTTTCACTTGCTTTGTCTGAATGCTGGTAAAATTTACGGATAATATTATGCTACACTCCAATCTATAGAGAAAGAAATAACTGAATGTCATAAAACCTAGTATTTCTAACATTTTTCAAATTAAAATGATATTTTAAAAAAAGTGCTTCTAGGCAACGTTAATCATTTAGAGACCAAAAAGACCAAAAAATCTAAATCATTCCCATTTGTATCACCTACTTATTTGTAGAATACAGAACTCATTATAATAGGATGAGTTTGTTTGGTCATTATTGCTACAATCTGTCTTCCTATATGCAGCACTTACTATATTTTCACATTCAGTCGCTCTCGAGTCCCTGTTTACTGCTTGTAGTGAATAAACTCGAGGCCTGTTTGATGTCCTGTGAAATTAGTCACTCAATGTCAAAGTCATCATCGACTCCCTTAAAATTTTAAAGAAAACATACCCGGCTGTCACAATGATATGAGGAGTGCCGTCGCACGAAGGATTTACAGTGCGCCATTTGTACTTTCTTTGAAATATCAGTGACAGGACTCTTGCCATCTGCTACACAACTACTGTACACATCTAATACTGTGCTGGAGGCATTTAGATCCTAAAATCCCACCAAGCCCCGTTGGTACACATGACGGGGAGCATCTTATTTATTTTTCTTCTCAGTAAAAATCTGCATTAGTAGGTTGATTGTGGATAATAGCAAACTACCTTGAAGTTACCTTGAAACTATGTCCTTAATATGGTCATTGACTGTATGCAGTTTTCTGCTGTAGGGACTTGTGGCCATGTTAGGGTTGCCGCTTGTAGGGTTGTTTTCAAGGGATAAAAAAGAATCTAATCCAGGGTAGAATTTGCTAAGTGGTCCTAAAAGACTGCTATGTGGGTTTGGACATTCCTCAGTTAAACTAGGGGAAGAAACACATGGCTAGTTAACCTGAAAGAGGGCAACAGGTGCAGCTTTTTCTTGCTTTCTCTATATCCTCGGCAAGTAGAAGTCTTCTTTTCTCAAACATAGCCATCAAAAGCATACATTTACTATTGGGCTAGCACAGCAAACCTTTAGTTCTATCTCCACTAAGGTGAAATGACGTTCAGGAACTACTTTGTTGTTCTTCGTGGTTGAAGCTGTTGGATCGTGCGCTATAATGGAAACAGAGAAGCTAATTATAGGGATGCTTCTGCAAATGATTCTACTGCCTTGTTCCTGCCTTCAATTCCTGCAGTGGAGAGTCACCTCATGAAGAAAAGGGGTAAATTTAGCTTTTACGAACAGTAGTTTAATGCAAGAATTATGCAAACACTTAATATAACTGAGGAATAAAATTTCTAGAGTGGAGACTATACAAAATGAGCACACATAACTACATTTGTAGCAGAGGCCAAGACATGTTCTAATAAAGATATGACTAGGAGCTATAATGCTGCTTGTTGGTGGAGTATTTATGCCATAAAAAGTTGATACACTGTTCGAAAGGCATCATAAAGACGACAGTCGGTGCTTATGCATGCGGATGGGAATATTTCTGGTTGTGTTCACAGTCCATCATTACTGTCCCTCTAGTTTATGTCGTTTTATACTGTGCTGCGGTAGTAAAATACAGATGGTGTTCTACATCAAAGCTCTTTCTGCTCTGGTCATTATAATGGTATTCTCTACGTGAAGGCCAACCACTTGAAGACTCATTTCACCCGTCTTTGAGGCGTCACTTCAGTTGGCCTTGCAGAGTTGATGTCTCCGTAATTCATTACTGCCGAAAAGCCCACGCAAAGGAGTGTATCACCCATTTTAAAAAAGGGGGAAAAAACAAAACGGTGATTCGCTGGTGGAGACTGATTTTAAGGCAGCTCTAGCAGCTATATTTTAACAACATCCACTTATCTCAGCCAATGTGTCCCGCACATGTATGAGCTGTACACGATCGTCTCTTCATTAGTTACAAAACAGATGTCATTGAAAATCTCAATTACAGCACAAGTCTCACATTGGGAATATGCTCCCCAACACACAATACCAAGTTTAACGTGCCATTTATATCCTTGACAGCAATAGAAACCAAGTAAATTGCACGGCAAAGTCTTGTCATCTTGATAGCTTTTGTACTTGTGCATCTCTCCTCCTTGCCTCCTCTGGCTGAGATTAATTGCTCTCCCACCCAGCACTGACAACAGCGTTTATGGAGGGAGGGCTACGGATATGGGATGCCCGTATTTCAGGCCTTATCCCCCTCCCTGCTTTTTTTCCCCCCTTCTTTTCCTCTCCCTCTATCCCTCTTATTTACCAGTTTTCTGTGATTCAGCCGAGGAAAAACACAAATAAAAAGAGCACGTTGTGGCAATACGATAGATATGAAACTACAGGCAACAGCTGCAGGGGCAGAGGAAAGGTGATGTCTCGGTTTATGACCACCTCCCACATTTTTCATAAATTCATCACCCAGATACCACCTGCTGCCCCGCTGCCACTACTGATGCCTTTGTCACCCACGCAACTACGCTGCCTGAAATGCTCTGGAGAACCGGTGAAAAGACGCTGTAACGGCAGAGTTCTTACCGAGGAACACAGAAAGATAGATGTTAATCTAAGCGAGTTTGGTTTTGGCAAACTGCAAAAACACTCGAGATTCTTGACATTGACCTCATCTACTGTTGGGTTAGAGGGATCAAACTATACAGACACAATAGATTGAATGGTGGGTAGGGTATTAATAAGAATCCTTCCCACATGTGAGACTTTATCAGAGACATCGAAAGGTGTGTTTGGGGCTGAATAGGTTTTATTCTCAGCTGAATTAATTCTCCTTGTGCATTGTCCTGTTGTACAGTTCTTGAGAGGGGCTCGGGGGATGAGCACTCTAAAATGCTTTCAGAATTCAATGTGCCTCCACACTGAGGGACTGACATAATGTCTTCAGTTGCTATTGAGGAGTATGTTAACAGATGACTTAACAGACAAGGCCTGAACTCAATTGACCCTCAGCTAGACAGTCATTGACAAACTTTCCAATGGACTCGATCAGTCACTGCACTCATTTGTGACATTTCTTTTAGTTTTTTTGTGTGGGCAGTTTTTCTTTTCATAACCCGATGGAAAAAATAATTAATGTTAATAATAAACAAGTAGTTCATCTTAAAATCTAATCCAAATCCGTCATTTATGCCATAGAATTTCATAATATACTAAAAAACAGTCAGCTTGTCAGATCTTAAAGTGACAGTAAATTATTCAAAACAAATAATGTCAGCTTGTCTCCCATTTAATTCATTTATTTCCTGACATTTTATAAACCAAACGATTAAACGGTAATAGAAGCGCTTTTCGGTGGATGAATTAATGATGAAAATCACCATGAATGCAATCATTAGTTGCAGAAGTACAACTGATTGGAGCTCAAAGATACACAATTAAGGCGAGACACTGGAGAGAAAAAAAGTGTTATTTTGGATTTTTCTTTTTAAATAATGCTCTGGTCAGTTTTGTCATTCTGACCTTTTTCTGCTTCAATAGCATGTCTTCTTTCATATTAATGGAGGGATATTGTCAGAAAAGACACATTTAGGAGTTGATTTTGCTACACTTTTCTATTGAGAAATATCTCATTTCAATATGAAAACAGGAAGTTTCAGAAAACTTGTAGGTCAAAGAATGGTTTTGATCAGGTTTTTGGAGTGCTTTATGGCAATAGCAACCTGTATATGGTGGTTTCCAATAAAATACATGGAATGTTGCAATAGACATCTTCAAGGCTGTTTTCTCAAAATGAGTGCTGTTTTTTTCCTATAATCTCATAATCTGAAGGTTTCAGCTGATATGTTCCTATATCACAGAGAGCTTGACTTTAGGAACATTTCATTCCTAAAAACATGGCAAAAATGGATTTGTTTTTCTGGCTACTGACAGTATTTTCTCAGTAATAGAGTGATAAAAAGAAACATCCAAAATCCCCTCTCTGAAAACCTTTGGCTCTAATATGTCAACAAAATGAAACAAAAAAATTGAAGCTGGCTTTAGCCAGTGCTTTGATTTCTGCGCCTTAATTTGATGCAAATAAGGTCATTTTAGGTGTGTAATATTTCATTTGCATATTTTAAAATGCAATTTCAAAAAACTTGTACCACAAAAAAAATCATCGTCTTAGTGTAAGTAATCAACTTGGGCAGTTTCATTTTGGTATCTTGGATTACTCTCTTTTATTCTCTTCATCTAAGCAGCAAATATTTACATTTGAAAAACCAGAGAAACTGAATAGGTTTGCCATTGTTGCTTGATAAATAACAATTGATTATCAAAATAGCTTCTTGCTCAACACATGCCTGAGGCTCATGTTTACTTTCACCATTCACAGCGTCTTCGGAATGAGTCAGTCCTCAGGATTTGCAAGCTGTTTCAATAATGTGCGAGCTAAGTGCTTGTGGTGCCGTCATTTATCAGACACAAAGAGCAGGATGAGAGCGATTGCATTCCTTTGCCACCTGATGTTGTCTCTCATGACCGCAATTTTGGAAGATAAGTGTCCTTATCCTCTGGTGATACGGGACACACACTGAGGAAAAAAATCCCTCACATTCTATTATGCCTTTGCCGTCCAGACAAGCACCTAGCATCACGGTTACTACAGACATCCATCATATCTCCCGGGATACAAACGGGGAGAAGATAAACCAGGTTTCCACCATGACCATTCATCTCCTCTTCTACTTGTGCAGTCTCCTCTGACCGTCTAAAGCAGGACGGACTGAATAACAATTCTTGTTGACAACACTTTCAAACTTAGTTCCTCCCTTTGCTTCCAACAATACTGATGTGTTTGCATCGTCAGAAGAAACTCACTTATTACAAAAGATGTGGGCCAATCAGCTTTTCTTTTTAATGAAAACTGTTTTTGTCAAAGGCGTCAGCAATTCCCAAATTGTTGCTGCTCCTCATGAAAACATTGACTTTTCCTTCTGCAGATGAGGCTCATTTCTGATCACAAAATTCAGTGAAGGCACATAAATCCACCAGGCAGCCACATTAAGCCAGAGAATGTGCACTCGTGTTTACCCCCACCCCGCTCCCCATCCCCACCCCCACCCCCACCCCCACCGCGACCCGCTTTCAAGCCCCAGTGGCATTTTTCTATTCGACTGATGAAAGAGATTGCTTGGGTCTTGCGCTAATGAATTGGCATTATTATTAAATGATGTTTGTAAATTATGACCCAGTTTGCTCCCGATGAATGGCGCACAAACCCAAAACCCACATCATCAATTAGGAGCTCACAGCCTCTGCGAGCAGTGAGTTGTGGAGTTAAACTGGGCTTTTTTTTTCCTTTGGATGCTGCTTGTGGAGTTCAAAAGATTCCATCCACAGCTCACTGGCGCTGCCTTGTGGTGTGAAGTCAAACATCCAACAAACAACTGCTCTCTTTGTAGCAATACATAAAATGACAAGATGTTTTTCTTACTGGATAAAGCTGCTTTGTATTAGACAGCAGGCTACACGTGAGAAATTTATCTTACTTTTGCCGGACTCAAATTGGAATAACATGGGAATGTTTTGTTGACTTTAGCATCTACATGCAAGAATTTCAGACATCTTTAAATGCGTGCTTGCAAACCCAACAGCAACTCCTTCATTAAGGCTGATTTTGTGTCCCATCTTCAGCCACAAGAGGGAAGAAGAGTGGAACAGATGCGGGCCCACGGCTTCTCATCTCACTGATCAAATATTTCTTTTTCATTTGAAATTCTGCTTTGTTGTTAATGATGTTGACAACAACTTCAGTCAGCTTCTGATAATTCTGACGGTTGAGTGTTTGACAAATGCAAATGAGCAAATGTTAATTAGCTTTTTGATCCAAACGGTTTTCAGAAGCACATATATATATATATATATATATATATATATATATATATATATATATATATATATATATATATATATATATATATATATTTTTTTTTTTTTTAAATCTCTCCCTATAATGTGCCGGTTATCTTGCGTGAGAATGCTGGCGCTTCACTTGGAACAGGGTCACTCTCACAGTGACACCTTGTGGAGGACAGAAGTAACAGATTTAAACTCGTGTGGAACCGAACTACAATAGAAACTGCCCTTCTGAGCCGTCTCTGTTTTGTTTAGTTCGCTTTCACATATTTCATTTAAGATGGCACTGAACATCTCCTTCAATTATCTCTTCAGTTCAGCTGTCAATGAATATTTGCATCTTTGGCCATTTGTTAGGTCTCAGGTTAGATTATTTAAAAAATATTTCTACTTGAGGTACTGATATATTCATGATGATGTCATTTCAAAGTAATATGCGCTTTTTTGGGATGTAATTTCTCCAACAGACTATACAGTTCCATCTCCAGGTGTCCAGTCTCACAGTGTTTACAGTAAAGGACACATGCTGGGACAGTTCTCTTCACACTTCCACCCCCTCAGCTTGGACAGCTGTGTTGACACTCAGCACTAGAATGAGTCAGGGGCTGATCTGACATGAGGGGGCCTAAAACTAAGTGTTGACACCGGGCTCTTTTCCTCCTTTAAGAGGTGAGCGAAGATGGAAAGGAATGCAAATATCGCACCAGCTTCAATCAGTCTGTTAAAATGATGGCACTCTGTCATAAAGCTGTATGTCACTTTTACACTGATGTTGATCACAGCTTCACTCAGAGGTTTCTGCCACAGTGACGCGCACCATATTTGTCATACATGCAATATTGATCAGTGCATCAAGTGAAGTGATGCATATTTATGCCCTAATAAATCAAAGACAAAACCTGAATCCGTCACAGAACAAATTATTTAACCGCAGCTTTTGAACTGTGACTATATGTGACAGTTGTGGCCAATCTTGTCTCCATGTTGGGGATAATTTGTATGTTAAATGCATGAAGAAATATCTTGCTTTGGAAATATTAATATGGATTCTGCTGCTGTCTAATGCTACAGGTATGTTTTAAAAAAAAAAAAAAACCCACAAAGATTCCTACAAACAGCCAGAAGCAACAAATTGAACTTCAACTCCTGTTAATGTTTTGTCAAAACCTGGATTACATTGATTATTGCGGAGTCTCATTAACCCGAGCCTTTGTGTCTGCCTTCATCATTAGAAAAGTGCAGTTTTACAAAAGTTTCAGTTTGTAATGAGTGTGAAATTGGAGCGCAAAGTGAATTAGAAGGGTTTTGTGTGATTTTGGCACTCAAACTGTGCCTTTTGCTCTGCGTGCTGTTTTTGGATAGCTGCTGATGTCTAAATGTGGAAAAAGCCTTCTCCGAATTGTTTCACACAACTTGGAGTGTGTTGCTTGCGGTGCCTCTCTGTTAATGTGACAGCATGTAGTTCAGACTTTTGCTTGGTGAAAGTGATATGGAAATGCTATTAGCTCTGACCTGCTAAGGTTGTTGTTGTTTCGGCTTTTTACGGAAAAATGACATGTTCACATGCCATTCGATTACCGGAATGGTGAACATGTCTGAAAACAGCTTATGTTAAGAGACCACCTACCTTTTTATTATCCGTGGAGGCTACAGCAAGATACAAAAAAGCTAGTCAGTGTTTAGCTTCTTGTTGAACTGCATATGTTAAGGTTGTGTTTGGTTTCAGCTTGCCCAGATTTTCAGTCAAACTGATGGGAAAGTAAAATATGATCAAAGTGCCCACTTGGGATGCATCGAGACACTTTCTAAAAAAAAAGTATGAAATGTAGACCAAGTCAAATCCTTTAAGACACAGTTTGGATTGATCTGGATTCAAAGTGTGTTCGAACAGGGGTTAAGAAACTAAGCTGCGCCAGCGTCTGTGCTCTGGGCTTTTATGAGTCTCCTTGCTCTGTAAAGTGCAACTGGGCCTTGTCTGTACGAGTCTCCCATGTGTCAAATGAAACATCAGCAGCATTAGCTAATTTTATAGATCATAAACAGACCTCCTGCGTGTCCCATGAAGAAGGTTGCTGCTCTTTCTTTAAGCGGTTCAAGATAGCCAATATATCAAGAAAATGAATTTGAGGCATAAACGCAAATTAAAATGTAATTACCATCATTATGTGTGTTTACCCTAGATTTCAGAAACACCAAACCTCCTGGGAGTGAAGGTTTAGTCTTACAGTGCTGCATGGTTGTCGACATTCCACTCCCATTCTTCACTGACCAGATGTCTGTCCCACGCAGCAGACAAGCTATAGAGTGTTTCTGCCATAATGTCTGACTATTCCCGTAGCTCCCCCTCGCACGGTGTTTCAAACCACCAGAGAATTTATCAGTCTTTATCAGCACTGAGTCACAATATCAATGCAGGGGAGGTAATTCTTTGGAAAACCTCCTTCTCAGGAATCATTTTGACCTCTCTGTGCATATCTCCCTCAGTGTATCTCTTGGTGTTTCACATTTAGTTCTGCATCTGCCCATTTAAATTCCATAGTATTTCATCTGATCGTGGTAATAATAGCGTTCAATTTGGCATTTAGCTTAATGTTCATCCATGGCCCAAACACAATGGGAGAAAAACTAACTTAGTGCTTATTTTTTGTGGCACAACCCTACAATTTGAAGGCTGGATTACGGCGCATCTCCGTAAATAGCAGTCGGGAAAATACCAAAATCATGCTGTCATTCCAGGGCACTTATTATTTTCTTTATGCTGCTTAAAGTACCCCAAGTAAAATTATACCACTGCCGGGCTTACTTATCTGTGGATCACTGTGAGCTGCAGGGTCGCCGCTTGAGCTCGGGTTTCACTTTTACTCAGAGGTTTCGGTCGCTGAACCCTGACTGTCTGCACTGTAGATGAATTTCTCAGCTTTGTCCTATAAGGGCTTGAGGGTGGGTGGGAGGGGAACGAGGAGGAGGAGGGGGTCACATTCCAGACCCACTGAGGCTAAAAGGAAATGATGTCACCCTTCGCCCAGACGAGCATGACTCATTAGTTTCAGGCAGAGCTTTAATGTTGCCCTACATTTGGAACCCTGGCAGTTCCGACTGCCTTGGCAGTGCCACCGAAACCCCAAGAGGAAAAACACCTGGGCAATTACATGTCTCGCTCAGCACCTATTTCCAAGTTTTTTTTCATCTGCATTAAAATCAATCCAAGGTGTTTATGTCTATTTGAGTTCAGACTATGAACTGAATCCTTAATTTTAGCTCTCTTGTTAGCAGGCTGTAAATTTTTACTTCTTGTGAAGCATTCCTGTCTGCAACAGTGGAGTGTGGCACAAAGTTAGATCAACATGCAGGAGTTTAAGACAAAGCCAGTTGATTTCACATCGCCATCACAGTTTAAAACAGGAAGAGCACTCTGAGAGCTCAGTACTCTGCCAAGGCTGCTCAGTCGTTTGATTTCCGACGGATAAGTCCTGATAAGTCCACAGCGGTGGATTTGTAGTGGGATCACAATCATGTGATCATCGGCAGACAGCTGAAGTAGCGTTCATTTGTTGTCATAGTTACAGTGACGCCATATTTCTATCTTGCATTGATACAGAAATCTAACAAATCTGTGGATCCAGACCATAAGCCGCATCACTGCCAAAATCTATTCAGGTGCTCTTTGTGCCATTCTTACCTTCCCTGAAAATTTCATCCAAATCCGTTGGTCCGTTTTTGAGTAATGTTGCACACAGATAAACAGACAGAAGGACAAACGGACACCAATCGTCACATAACTCTGCTGCGTTCCTTGGCGATGCAATTTACAAATCACAAAGACTTCAAAAATGCATAGAAGTAATGCAGCGCATCGGATCCAGGGTTTAAACTGCCATGGCAATGATTTTACAATTTCATGCTGTTGTCTTTGCGTAACAGTCATGCTTTTCATAATATCTCATTAGGAAATGCACCATCACATTTTTTTATATCTATTACAATAGGACTAGTGAAATGAAGCCGAAAAATAATATTGTAAAAAATGTTTAGGTTCCAGTGCTGAGTAGTAGCTGCATTACAGAGAAAAACAAAACTGTAATACTAAGAGTATTGATTACATACCTTTTGCAAGCACACAAGCAAGCTGCTGTGACATCGGCAAAAGTGGTAAACATTCTGAATTCAATGAAAAAACAAGGGGACTGAATCTAACATCTATCTCAAGCTGTCTAACCTTAGAGCAAATAGCCCAGTCATGAGTGTACTTCAAAAAGCTCTCGACCTCACCAGAAAACGTCACAGGAGAAGGATTGTTCTGGCATTATTTTGCGATATAGTTTCCTTTAACTTTATTGCAGTTGGTACACCAATGTACAAGCTTCACTGCCCTTCCAAAGCCGTATTTAGCAGCTTAGGCCATCTGTGCTATCTTGACGGGTTCATCGTCCTGGAGCACAGCCACGGCAGCTCGGAGCTTACCTCTCTCTTTTTTCTTTGATTGCTTTGTCAGTTGTCTCAATTCTGATGCATGATTCCCTATTAATGGTATGAAGCTTTTGCAAGAAATAAATCATGAGTAATCCCTTATCGGCCCATAACACAGGAGGCATCATCTTGCCGACAGAGTCCACTCACTTGTACTTTTTGGGAGGTGGACAACTGGTGTGTTTACTTTGTGATATGGTGATAAACGGTGATAGATAGCTTTGCAGTTAACAGTTATGTGGCTGAGAACAATTTGATGTACCCTCATAGCATAAATTACTAATGTTGGGGCTGCTTTCATGTTTTCATGTATGAGGTTGCCAAATCATGGGTGAATGCTTGCCAGTAAAGTTTGCACATACTTTCTTGAGGTTCTCTTCCCAAACTTTAAGAGTTCCTGTCACCCAACATATTTAATTGTTTTCTAATAACTGCAGGGACCCAACATTAACATTTGTCCATGACTGCCACTTGCTGTGAAGTTTGAGGATTTCACCCGCCCCTGCAATCAGCCAACCAATCAAAACTGGGTCGACTCCTCTCAGATATTTGGACAGTCCTAAAGTTCATTATTTTCAATCCATTGAAGGTACATACTGTTTGTACTGTGAGTTGTGCAGTAATGAGAATATTTTGGAGTGTTAAGCTGAATATGCGCATACAAAACACACGAGTGAATAAACAGCCAAGTGTGCAAACATCGCAATTTAATTAACACTTGACACCTTATCTGGTGTTTTTTATTTTTAGTCTGTACTGTGGCTAATGAGATCAGATAGAAGGCAAAATGTTAAACCTCTACAACAAACTTGCAGTATTGAGAAAATTCCTCCAAGTGTGGAGGTAAAATATGTGATGTCTGTAGCGGAATCAGCAAAATGCAAGTATGACGAAAAGAAATTGCCACACCCAGCACTGAGTACACAACTATACATATTTGGGTGGCCATATGTATACATTTAACTGACTTCCTGTACAAGTGAAAATTATAGGAAATTGTGTGTGAATGTGCACGTAGGCAAACATACGCCAACCACTGATTGACCCCAGTTATTTTGGCCTGCTGACTAAATGAGTGCCTTGAAAGAGTCTGTGTATGTGCATATGTGAGTGGGTGTAGTGTAGTGTTGCAGCATATTCAAGCAGATTATCATGCCTCTGTACTTCTACGTGTATATGTGAGCTAATGATTTGCTCAGAAAAGTTGCATTCTTTACATTTGGCTCTTCTTTGTCTTGTCTTGTGCCCAAATTGCAAATCTCTGTAGACTTACACAAACTGTTTTATATTTCTGCAATATCTGTCGTTGTTTTTTCTAACTTTGCATTATTAGAATTACATTGTTGGGTTTTCCCCAGGAGTCCTATAAATTACATGCATGCTCTTGTTCCTTACACACATTAATTGATCCTCAGTAGTTGCAGTTCGGATCCAGTTGGAATAATTACAAAGTGCCCCAACAAAAATACAGAACAGCACACATTCCCAAATGATCTGAAGTGCATGCAAAACTCTTCCAGTGGTACCATTTTTTTTTTTTTTTTTTTTTTACAAGACATGCGAATGAGGTCAAAGCAGCCTGCAAACAAAATCATGTTACAGGAGTTTTGGGATTTTTATATGATGGATGTTCCAGCTTGTCTTTCAGTTTAAGCCTGGGATGATGACCCGCAGCTCTGTTGGACGAACCGGAAGAGAAGCGTTTCCCATCAACTCTTACAGTATCCCATCTGTTTCATGGGTATTGGTGAGCATGCCAGGATATAGACAAGCTGTAAAATACAAGGCTATTTCGAGGGACTCTCTGTGTGTTTGATGCTGTACGTGATACACAAGTAGTGGAGACATATAATAGACATAAATGTCCAAAAATGTAGGATTTTATTATAATGCAGGTTTGAAAAGTATCCCTTTCTTGCTTGCACAGGTCTCAGCCTTTTACTGCCCTTTCTGGGTGCTGTCATTGCAATCAGTGTGTCTTAAACCTTGTAACTGACTTAACATGTGCACGATGATTTAGCTTTACAATGACTCCATTTTTCATGCCTCATAGATTTTGTACCTGTTTGCAGTCTATAAGAGGCTCAGCTCAAGGAGGTGTAGCCAAGTGCTGCTAAGTTCCAGGTACATTTGGGCAATTATTGCAAAGGCTCAGCATCAGAGCCTTTTCAGAGCTATAATATAAGTGAGCAGAGGTTTTGAGCCCTATATAAAAAGATCTGCACAGGCAACGTTGCATGTATGTAAAAGTGGAAAGACATTTTTACATTTTAGGGTGCATATTTCCTGCAGTAAATCAAAGATATTGTGGAATTTTGCCACATGAATGAGCTCAGTGGCTACTCCCATGGTGGCAGACAGCAGAAAATATCAAACAGCATGCTATTTGCATCATTTTTTAATCAGTGGTCTCCTATGCTTTTAGAGCTTCATAGCAGAAAATGATAGAGAGGCGGGGAAATGGGATACAGGAAGAGATTGGACCGAAGGAAAGAGAACTTTTGACCTTGCGTGTCTGTCTCAAGTGTTGCATTCCTGGGAGGTTGTGTTGCTCGAGAGAGCTGTGTGATTTCTAGCTTTCTCAGCTCCCCGCGGTTTCTAACCTCAGTGTTTATGTGTGTTGGGAGGAGATGGCTGGGGGTGGGGCTCCCATGTGTGCTCCATAATGACCATCACTTGACTTTGGCATTGTGCTCGGCACTTGTTTCTCAATCAAACCCTGACCTTCAAAGACTAAATTTAGTCATCTCATCCTGAGGACCCACTGCGAAGCTCAGGTTTACTCTGTAATTGTATCAAACCAACCCTAATATTATACAGAGCAGCACCTGACAGAGCAGTGATGCATTATATTTCCTAACACAGCATGAAATAGCTAAAATAGACGATGAAGTCATTTTTTTAATCGGTTGGTCCACCACTTTAAGAACTATCAATTCCATTCTGTTGTACCAACACAAAAAACAAATGTCAAATTTAACTTTTGTATTCAGTATTGTAGTTTGCGCTAGTGTTATTTTGTTAAAAGGTGCCTCTGATATAGTAATATGTGGTATAATATTGCATCATTGGAGGTATCTCAGCAAGGTTGGTCAGTTGGTTGGACCACCACTGTGATTCAGGCTGAAATATCTCAAAAATTACAGGATGGACTGCCATCATATTTGCTGCTCAGAAGAGAAATTCTCCTGACTTTGGTATTCCCCAGGATTTTCATTTAGCATCGGTGGCAGGTTACCATTGACTACCGGGATTCTAAGGAAAATTTTGTACAGATTTTCATAGTTTCCAGAGAACCCACAGCGCCACAGGGGACTGTCTCTGTCTCTGATTCTGTTCACTCTGTACACCTCAGATTTCCAGTGTAAGTTTGAATCATGCCACAGGCACAAGTTCTCTGATAACTCTGCAGTGGCGGAGTGTGTTAGAGAGGGGCTGGAGTGCAGGGAACTGGTGAAGAACTGTCGAGTAGCGGATGAGGGGTTACCCGCTCCTAAATGTTGAAAGACCAAGAGGATAGTGGTTGAGTTTTTTTGGAGGACAAAAGTGCCACCAAACCTGTAACTCCACGGGTGAAGAGGTCTAGATTGCTTTGCACTACAAATACTGAGAGTCTAGTTGAACAAAGACTGGACTGGAGAGCCTACGCCGACACTCTGCACAGGCGGGGGATGAGCACACTCTCTTTTACGAGAAAGGTCAGATCTTTCACTGGAAGAAATCAGGGCAGGCAAAGGGTTTCACAAATATTTAGCAGCCCCTTAATCAGCCCTTAATGTTTCCATTGTGGTGTATAATCCACCAGACTCACGAGGTGATGTAATAGCTGCAAGTTCTTCTTCAGCATCAATTCCTGGCACCACAAATACTAGTTATTGGACATAGCTGGACCAGACTCCAGTTGTATGAGCATGGACAAATTCAAACATTGTAGGGTACTGAGATGGCTGCGGTGTTGTTGTTTGTTGTGTCTGAATATACGGCAATTTTTTTTTCCTGTTAATGCCGATGTTTGAGAGGAGAAGGCTGCAACATAAACAAGAAGGCAGTAACAGTCTGTTTTTGTCATCTTCTCTGAGCATATCCAGTTAGCATTAGGTCCTGGCCCACAATCTATCAGAGCTGCTCAGAAGTATGTACCACAGAATAGGCACTTTCTGTCCTTCCAGAATAGCAGCTCTAAAAGAGGTCCTAAGGAGACCGTATCTGCGGTTGGAACACATACAAAGGTTCTGGCCCACTTCATGGATCAGAGGCAGCAGAGCTAATTTTCCAACAGATTCATTAAGCTCTGCTGTGATCAAGAATGTTTCAGAAAATCATTCTTACCTTTCACCATAACGCTGTGCAACAACATTAAAATATGTATGTTGTACTGACTGAGTGTAACAATATCTATCCATCCATCCGTCCTTCCTTTTGGTGAAAGTCACTTCGACGTCTTTTTGATCTCTCTCATTTATTTTCTTCAACATTTGGATGCAAATCAGAGCTTCTGTGTGTTGCTGTTACCTTTCCTGCTCAGCCTGTTAGTCTGTGGGAGGAAAACCGATTATCTTGATGCATCTTTTTATAGATTCTGCAGTGAAATTGGGGGGAAAAGACTATTTATTCAACTGCCTTACAGGATGCATGGCGTGTGCCCTTTTAAGAGAATCCCCCTCACGTAATCTGATATTAAAGAATTGCACGGCTAGTTACACTTGACCTAGATCATAAATGATCCCTCTACGTAAACTTGTGAAAGTCAGAACAAAAAGAAGAGCATGGCAGGGTGCCCAGACGGAGACAGAATGCCACAGTGCAGAGCTGCAGACCACAACGTCCAGGGTGGAAGGTTTCCTTTGTACACGCAAAAGAGGTATCCAAGGGGAAAAAAAATCCCTAACTTGTGGTTGGTCTTTTAAGTTTGAGCCAAAGAGCCAATTAGAAGGATTAGGGTGGATCACCACTGGTTTTGTCTTGATGTGCTGTGGTCACCAGATTGCCAGTCTGCTGTTATATTGCTTCTGCCTCCTCAGAGGGCAATAGGTTCACATGGAAGACTCAAAACAAACACACCCGTGCTGAGGGATTCTTCGTCTTTAGTATCTGATAGGACATGGAGAAGAAGTGCTAACTACAAATCTAACAAGACCCACACAACTGAGAACATACAATTATATCTTACCAATGGACAGACAGGCACTGGGGGAAAGCTTTCTGCGGAATGAGGTCAAGAGCAAGTATGGGAATGCTCTCATGTCACGAACACTGCGACTACCCGGCTTCTTTTCTCTTTCTGAATGAATACACGTAGCCTGCACTGCTGTGTCTACTTATACAAAGCTGAGTTCATAAGTGGCATAAGTATAGACTTAAACACCAGTAAATGAATGTGGTAGATGCATTTTGTGTTCTCGGATGAGCCTGCCTCATACCCTGAGGCGCATTCGGATGAGTGAGATATTTCAGTCACAGTCTTTCATCAGAGTTCACAGGTTCAGATGGTTTGTTGCTATGTTTGTGTGGAGTTCAAAGTATTCTGTGGGTATCTTTGATGTTTTTAAGGTGGCACATTGATGTTTTCTTGGATTTTCCTCACTGGCATACCTGAAATGACTCTGTCAGTAGACTGTACTGATGGGTATTGATTGCAGGTCAACAGAACGCTGACAACACTGGAGTCACCTCAAAGACTATTCAGAAATTTTCATCTTGAAAGGACAAACCTCCACCACTTTCAGTTTATTTCTTACGCTTTATCTGTCTTTAGATCTCGTATTTTAGGGAGACCCTTTGCGGACACAAAATGCATACAGGGTGCAGCACTTCCTCAGTGAAAACGTTTGTTGTAGATGGTTAAAATTCAGTTTATTTTAACCTACTGTAACAAATAAGATAAAAATCCTTTTAATTAAATGGTTGACTCAGTGGAGTGCTCTCTGTGATGCTGAAGTCTAACATGAGAGACGAAACATTCCTCACTTGACAAGTGTTTTTAATCTTAGTGTGTTTAGATATTAAAATTACCTTTTCTTATTTATTATAGTAAATTATTATAGTTGTGTGCCAATATTTCTCAGCGGTGCTTGAATCTAGACTAAAACCTGGTAGATTTCCAGTAATGATTCATAACCTATTTCAAACCCCTCCTACTGCAGGGACTAAATTAAAACTATCAAACAGTGACATGTTTAGGCCTCAGTTTCATCACATCCCACGGTCCCCAGACGCCAGATAATCTTGAATCCTTATGGACGTGGAGAGTGTGGGTGGCCGTCTCCAGCGCTGTGCCAAGAATCACAAACTAACTCTGATGAAAGTGGCAAGAAAACTGACTGCATGTAAGCATAACAGAGACGAGGTTTGCTGACACACGTCAACAAACATCGCAGCAAGTAGCATCATTTGACACCCAGGCTGTTTTATTGCCTGTCCTGAAGAAACAGCGGGGCATTTTATCACTTTGCTCTGCTTGTAAATAGGCAATATTTCAAGTATTTCACAACTGTATTTAGGTTGCCCCAAATTATTACCTTTCCTGGCTGTCAGCAAGATTCTGCTTAAATTACCAGGATGGTTTACATGAACTTTGGTGGTGGCATAGGCAAAGAAGGAGTCTATTTCATTTTGGTGTGGATCTCGGTTGAGTTGTGAAATCGCATATCATAGTAAATTGGACGATTGGCCTTGGCGAGGTCTGTGCTGTCAGAGAGCCCTTCAAGTATTATGAATGTGTTGCATCCTTTCTCACTGTCGTTGAACAGAAGAACATCTATAAATCTGTGCTTTCCCTTAGAAAAACATTTTCTTACCTGGAGGTCGGAGTTTCTTGTGTGTACCTGAGGAAGAACAAAACAATCAGTGATGCTAGTTCGCATCACCTTCAAATCATCACATGGAGTATATTCCATTTGATACAACCACCATCAAAAAGATGGCCTGTCAACATTGCTGCTTTGCTGGTGGGTGTGTGATTGATTCCTGTGGATCTGTGAAGTTGCGTTCACTACATCACAGCTTGCGCTCGTCTTCTAAGTTGAATTTGTTGGAAGGCAGAACTTCTCCAGCCTCCTCACTTCACAGCGGCAAAATGTCGCACGTCCAGCTCAGCAGTGGCACAGACGGTCTGCACCCACAGGGGGGCTCTGGGACTCTGAACACCAGCCTCCTGTTGCTCCTTTTCTGCACCCATATTGACCCTAAAGACACATAGCCTCCACGTGAGCACGCACACGCCCTGACACCAGAATGCCCTACACTGCCATTCTTTCATCTGCACGTCAACTACTGATTGAAGGAGCAAAACCAGACTAAACACGCTGAAAGTTCATTCAGGAGACTCCAAAATAGCTCATAAAAGACACGTTGTGTGACTTTATTTTTTCTCTCTTTGCTTACTATAAACGGAGCTTTCGTGGCTTTTGACAACTCCCCATCCTCCGCCCGTCTTCCATTCCACTTTTGTCTTTTCCATAAATCAATATCTGTCTGGGAGTGTGGGGCTGCTGATTGTTTTGACAGAGCGTTGCTGTGTAATTTGGCTAAATTGCACTTGCACCCAGTTTACTTGGAGATGGTAAACAGTCTGGCTGGTAAAAAGGGAGTGTGCTGATAGTCTCGAAGCATACAATCAGCTATAATTGGTATTGTGGACTGTGATTGTATCTGATTACTTACCTGAGAGATGATGACAGGCTTGTAATAATAAGTACTATTTTGGTTAAATGATATGATATGGATCACGTTCACCTCATCTCGTCTTACCTGGCAAGTCTGAATCTATTTTTTGTGTCGCATATAATCATAGATATTAGTCAAATATGAGAGATATGAGACACAAAAATCAACAGGGGCTTTGCACACTTGGATTCTCATGGTCTTTTTTTAGAGCCCAGTAAATCTTTTTACAGTGTGTTAGAGCTGCCGCTGTTGCCAGAATCAAGGGTTTTAAAATGTTAAAATGAAAGAATTAAATTCTCCAGCTCCTCAGCTGCTACAGTACTTAAATTTGCCACATGATGTATAGGTTTTAATCAAAAAGAGAGTATAAAGTCAAATGCAGACCTGTAATTTATCTGCAGTTATGGGAGTTTTACAGAAAACAATACAAATAAGTTGTGTAAATACTATCTAAACATTTGTTTTCTCCTTGTTTGCTTTGCATTACCGCAAATGTTAAGATGATAAATAGCCACAAAATAGTTTCTGATATGCAGACGGGACTTCCCCTGAACAATGAGCTTTATTAATGGCTTGGTTTGGCGCAGGAATCCTTAATGAAGAAAACAGCAGCGGGCCTCATCTTTCGGCATTTTTTAAAACGGTGTTGAAAATGAGGCTCGCAGCAGATGTCTCATACTGCGAGTTAGTACATCATCCAGAGGAGGTCTTGTTTCAAACTTTCAAAATGTATTTTACTGACACAGACATTCCGGAGAAATGTTTGTTCTCTGAATCCCGTTTGTGTGACATAAGAAGTTTAACAAAAATCTCACGTCCTTTGAAACGCACACTCGTAAAAAGAAAAAAACAATGGGCGCAATCTGATGCTTTTGGTGCAGCTGTACTGAATGTGTCCTCACTTTATCTGTGTTCCATCCCAGTACTTTTCCACTAATGCCTAACTCACAATTGCACGGTGCCTGAGCCCAGAGATCCCCCACCCTTCCACCCTCCTCTCCAAACATATTTTAAGAAATTTACAGTGAATTAACCATGCAGGTCGTTGTATATATCCCTCTCACATACACATTCATAGTTGGCTGGCTTCGTGCGGGGCTTCTTGGATCAGCCAGCTGCATTTTGCACAGTCGGTTTATTCCTCAGGAGTAATTGTTGATTTTAGCTAGGCTTCAATTAAATCATGTATTTATTTGCCACATTATCTGCTTCAAAACTATCTTGTGAGATGACCAATAAATGAAAAAGGCTGGGGGAAATTTTTTCCTGTAAACAAATTCCAGTAAAAAAATACCAAAAACAATAACGAATCGTTTTCACTTGCCAAGTTCTAAAGCTGCTGTTAAGCTTGACATATTGGACGCTGCATAGGCAAACCATGACGTCAGCACAGCCCTGCAACCTTTTATGCGTGTACTTGAAGCATTTGCAGTAGTCTTCTCTACTACAATAGGCACAGCAGCAGAAAAGGTAATCAACAGGAAGAATTTCCCGCAGTGTTCTGCGAAACATCTCATCTTATCCAAGTTTTTGCAGGACTATCCCATCTTGAGCTCTGTGCCATCTGGGAATCCCTGTCCTCCTACACTGATGGATTGTAAAAATGCCTGTACAGACAAGTCAGTTCACAGATTTCTGCTTCTAACTTGTCCGTTTTGCACGTGCAAAAGCCACCAGATGTTGGTTAACCGGCTCAGGAAAAGAGAAAAGACACCAAAATGCACTGGACCGGTGGTAATGACATGACTTTTGGCCTGTACTGTCATGTGCAAGAGCATAAATGCAACTTAATAAGGCTAATTTGTCTGTGCCACAGTTTTATATTATAATCCTGAAATGATTAAGCTTCATTATTGCACTGGGTGACATTCTCCTTCATGGAGATAAACATAGGCGGTGTTACTTATTTTAAGTTAATGCCACAGGTAGCACCAAAATGTACAATCATCCACACCAAATTCACCATATTAGTTAAAATAAATGAAGAAATTCAGATAGGATCAGCTAAACTCTATATGTGTGGTCTATTTTTAACATCCGCACAGTGGGTTTGATTGGACTAATTTCATTAGCTTAACAGTATAAATAAAACATACTGACAGCACGTCATTTCACTTTAACTGTAGCTGATGTTTCCATCTTCTGAGATAATATCTAAGAAGGCCTGACAAAAGTAAGAAAGAGTACAAGTAAGTTAGATAAAATGGAGAAAAAAAGGAAAAGATTGTAGAGTAAACATTTTTTTCCTGAATGTCTTGTGGGATGTTGGTCACAAGGGTGGTTCACACAGATTAAGCACTAACTAAGAAAATAGGTAAATAGTGCATCCGTGACAGACCAAACATCTGCTCATAGAACTGCCACATAAACCAACTGCCTCCAAACCATGGGCACCAGATATGACCACACATAGGCTGGCCTCAGGCATTTTGTTTCTTACGGGACTGTAAACACTTAATTTCAGTCCTTTGTTTGGTCAGGACCAGTGTGTGCTGTGGTAATGGCAAAATCACTATCTGTCACTGGGCACCCTGCAGTTAGTGGCACACTCCAGTTTACTTTGGTAGAAGCTCATCGGTGGTGGAAGAAGACATTCTCTGATCTTTTTACTTAAGTACGAGTAGCAATACCACAATTTGAAAATACTCAGATACAAGAAAAAGTCCTGCATTCCTGGAAATATCAGCAAAATCTACATAAAGCATGAAAGTATTCATTATGCACCAGAATGGGATTGTTAGTGATCTATCTTTATGTTGTACTAATGGATTACTGATGGAATAACAATGCATTTGAACAGTGCTGGTCACTGAACTAGTAGAGCTGATTTTTCTCATTTTATTTACTGTTAAGCAGTTACATTTACTGTATAACAACTGCTTGTTTTTCTATCAATGATTTGGTTTTTAAAGTTCTAATCTCAGATAAAGTAACTGGTAATTACAGCTCTGTTCAATGTAGTAGAGTAAAAAGTGCAGTATTTCCTCTGAAGTGTAGTGAAGTCAAAGTAGCTTACAATTTAAATATTCAAATAAACTTTAAATTAACCTCATTTCCCATCTCAAAAACCAAATATACCCTTAAGCATGGGTATTCATTGGGTTAAACTGGTATGTACTACTCAGACTGAAAAACATGTACTCTGCAGCTGACTCTTATTATTCAAAGGAGGAAATGACCTAAAACAACCTGTCTTTGCATTTCAAAAACCCAGTGCACTTTATCCCCCCTTCTGACTTTACAAATACATCAGGCTTAAAACATTTTTCTCCCTTTCTGCCTTTTGATAAAGCAATTCCTGTGAGAATCTGCTTGTTTAGTAGCTATGGAGGTTTTCCTGCATGCCTGGTCGGGATCAATGTCACCTTTCAGAGGGTCTGGACACTGGGCAGTTCAGGGGAAAGGATGGTTATAAAGGGCTCTTTCAGCACCACAGAGCCGTCCCCCCAGTCTGACCTTAATCTCCTCCTCCTCTCTCCCCGTCGAGCAGCTACTCAGACATTCAGCCTTCATCCTGGCTTCATGAGGACGCAGAAATGAGGGCCTGGTGAGGGAGTCAAACCTGCAGGGTAAAAACATGGCCCTCAGGGGGGAAGAGGCAAGTCTCTGGAGGCTTTCAGTGCTAGAAACTAATGAGATTTGATAGGTAGCAGAGACCTCAAATGGTTTTTCATCAGTGAAGTACAAGGCTGAGGTGGATGTTGTATTTAGTGTCTACATGGTGGACATTTAGAGGCTTTAAATGCTTTGAAAAAAATCACAGTTCTTCCATGTTTCTGCCTCAGCACTTAATCATGCTTCGTCAGATTGCTCAGTCCAAACGGCTGATTAAAACGCTGCCCAGATTATGATAAATGGGCACTGCTTTCTAAAGGAAGACAGATCTTCTATAAGCTCCACCCTTCATAGGGTCCCACTGTGCTCTGTCATCAGTCTTACAGCCCCCTTCTGTACAACTTTCATAAGGTTACATGTACATGTTTACACTTGGCCCCTAAGGTAAACTGAACTACATTCGCACTGATGTACATCATCGCGCCACACCCCCGAGCTTCTCGGTGCAGCCGAGCGATACTTCAGTTCCAGGTCAGGCCTGATTGATTCTCCAGGTGAGGTGTTCAGACTTGGGAAAATGAACTGATATGTGAGTGATAACACAATGGAAGTCTGTCTGCAGCCGTGATCACATCCAGACATTGTTTCACTGCTGCCAGAAGGATCCTCAGAGAGAAGTGAATGTCTAGATGTTGAATTGTTGAGTTTTTTAATTTGTAGTTTGTGAAGGATGCGTGGCTGGTGTGTGCTTTCAACACAAAACCGCTCATGCTTGTGTTATGCAACTCATAATGAACTGGAAATCGTTTATTTTTGTAATACAGATTTTTATTAAATTTCAACAATAAGTTAAACAACTTTATTTGCAGAGTCTCAAAATCCAGTCACACACATCTGTCAAAAAAAAAAAAAAACATTGCAGAAATATTTTCCAAATGAAAGTTGTTGATTTCCAATGAAGAAAGAACTAAAAACTTTCAAGTAAAACTAAAAATGGGACTTCATCCAAACAGAACTCATATTGGGTTCTGTCTTCTTGGTTTTTTTTTTCTTCTGGAGTGCAAAATTACAAAAATAGATTTCTTTTTCCACTGGGCACAAGTTTAATTAAATGCAAATCAAATGAATCCTTTGAGGGTAGAAAAAAAACAACTTTTAAACACGCTTAAATAATGGCATAAACGGTGAATGCAGTAACGTGGAATGTTGATGAGCACCAGTAGTAATTTCTGAAGCATTGCGTGAATGCCGTCAGTGACATTTTTACCTGAAACACAGTTAGAAACACAGTGACCATCGGCACACTCGTGCGCTACAGCTATCTGCCAGCAAAGCTCCCAGTGTGAATGAATGGATGGTTACCATGACAATGTTACATCAGCATTAGAAAAAACGTGACAATGTACAGTACGGATAATTCCTGGAAAGATGTTGGTTTTGAATCTAAAAACAAAAGGATCAAAGAAGTGTTTTTCTTCATTTGTGTATCTTAAAAGCTAATTACTTTTGTCACCTCCCTTACCGCGCTACACTCTGTTTGACAGAGATTCTTTTTTTAATGCAATTAATTATTCTTTTAAAGCAATCGCTTTAAAAAAACCGCATCGGCGAAACGTCTGGCGCACAAAACAACATATGACAAAAACAAACACTTTGGAGGGGGAAAAAAAAAGGCAAAGCATGGTTCAAAAGACTAATTTACATCGTAATCACATGATTCAAGGATCGATGAAAGACACTGCGATGTAGCGGGTGCCGTTGGTGGTGGGGAGGCCTTCGTGGAGGTGGGTCAGTCGACCTGGGTGCATGAAGCTCCAGCCTTTCCTTGGTGACTCTATGGAGCAGTTATACCTGTGGAAACGGCAGCCTCCACCCTAAAAAAGGAGATCGAAAGAACAGATTAGAACAGAAAGTGGTTAAGATTGGATTATCAGCTGTGAAATCCTGTAAGTCATTGGGTTAAGAGTATTAAAGGGGAAGAGGAATAAGTAGGAAACTTAAGATTACATCCCATTTGATCACATCCAGATGCTCCAACATTGCAGCATTCTCATTATACAAATGTTTACCTGAAAGTCTGTGTCTTTGTTATTGAGGGCGATATTGATGGTGAAGGTGGAGGAGTCGTGGTGGGGCCTCAGGTATGCCTGCCTCTCAGGTGTGTATTTTACCACAAAGTTCATTACAGCGTAACCCTGCCACAAAGAAATGCATCATGTAGTCGACAGTTAGTGCATCTTTCAAAATATCTCGCGGAAAATCTGTCCGCAGCTACCAAAGAATGTCACATGCATGTAAAAACAGGCCAGACTGAAAAGACTTTCCACTGTTTCAGCTTTCGGGCAAACAGAGGCGGGGTTCACAGTCTTTCTTTCACCACCGAGTCCCACTAACCTTTGTGTAATAGCCGGAGAACACTTTTAACGTGACGGGTGATATGAACTCTCTGATGAAGTGCAACCACTCTTTATCAAACCCGATTTGCTTCATATGAATGTCATCCGTCGGCACGGTCTCGTAGCCTCCGGAGATCCGCTTGTCCTGGGAAAGAGGAGGGAAAATAAAGGCCGGTGTGATTAACGATGGAACAAATGACCCGCCGTCCCCGAAGAATGTGACCACAGCTTTCAAAGTGATGATGTGAGTGTGCATGCGTGTTTCAAACCGCAGGCCGCACTGTTGTCGGCCTGTGTGAGGCCCAATGACCCGCGCAGTCAGAGTATCTGTGCACATTCGCTCTCCCAGGCAAACTTTGCGACACATTAATTGACCAATTTCAAACTACATAAAACAGGCCGCATGAATTAGACACCATAAAAGTAAAGCACAACATCATAAGCCTTTATACTGTTGTGTTTAAAGGGTGGACCTGCAGATGATGGTAATAAAATTAGTTATATGCTCCATACGCTAATCCTGTGTTTTTGTGAGATTGTCTATGACATGGAGATTTAGAAAGTAGCTAAAAGAGAACAGGCCACGTTGTACACACGACATCTGGGACACATTTAACCCTATAATTGGGTGTTTAAAGGTAGCTTGAAAGTAGCAGATGATTCAGCGATCGAAGGCAACAAAGACCAGGCTGCTAAAACAGACTTTACAGCACAGCATGATGCGCCGTTTCCTTCCTTCCACGTCTTTGTGTTGGTGTTTGGGTCTGATTAAGTACAAAGGCACACGTAACAAAACACTACAATGACGCACTAAAGGGTTCATTTATCATTTAACTCGGGCAGGAGAAATTAGTGAGTGCTTTGTTTCTTTTATGCTTACGAAATAAATGACAGCAAACGGCTTCTTTTAAAGGTTAGAAAGTGAGATCTGGTGTCTGGAACTTGGCTGGCTTTCGGAACACACAGTAAGACGTGTGTTAGATAGGTAACCTGTTATTATGAGCATTTCATTGGTGGTATTTAGCGCCAAAATAAGTCATCGAGTGAATATTTTAAAGAAAGTTTCGAGTAATTTATCGATATATAATTCTAGTGAAAGTGAAATGTTGCTTGTTTTTATTCACTTATTTGAAGGAAATAAACTAGGCTGCGTAACTTCATCAGAACGTGGCAGTATAAGCCATGCTAAGGTTGGCTGTGATAAAATTCCTCTTCTCTAAAAGCAGAAACAGAAAGTTGATCAGTCAATGTTTGCCATGTCAGAACTTGCTTGAAAAAGGCGCTTCCATCTCTGATAAAGTGCATTAACTCTTTTCCAAAAACCACCTCAAGCGTACTTCGAAATTTTGGTGAAAATGAGGAGGTTTTCTTCAAAATATGGCAAGTAAGTGTTTGTGACCTTTACTATCTTATATCAGAATGATCAGAATCCTTTAAGATTGTTTTTAGTCAGACTAGTCCCCTTAGCAAATGATAGTATGCTCATAAAGACATAGTAAAATATGTATATATATCTTACTATGATGATAATAATGTTATTTTTTATCACTAATTGACTAAGAGAAAGTAGTTAACTATATGAAGCAAGTTTTCAGTAATTTATTGAATGATAATTCAGTTAGTAGTCAAGGTTCTATATAGTTCTAAAGTTAATTTAGACCAGACTTTTAAAGTGTTGCAAAAAACAATGCAAGTTAGGCTTATTATTATCTTTTTACGGTATAATAAACTATATAATAAACTAGGCTGCGTAGTGTTGTTAGAATGTGGTGTTACAGGCTGCATCGGCTCAAATAAAATTCTTCTTCTGTTGAACTGGAAGGTTGCCAGTCATCTGAATCCAATGTTTGCCTAGCCTAGCTTAGCTAGACTGTATTCCCGTTATAAGGGATATACGGGAATACGGTCTAGCCCTCCTCCATTGACACATTTTGACAGGTTTTCAAGCTCCGAGCAGATCAGACCGAACCAATCAGAGCACCAGAGGCGGGAGTTAACGATGCGTCATCTTCAGGGCCGAGTTGGCAACCGCAACAGAGCGAGGTTTCTCTCGTGCGCTTTCCTCTGTTTTGCACGAGCTGAATTTGTCCTTAAAACCTCAACAAGAAGCAGCTTTTAAAGCTTTTCTTTTTAAAAAGGATGTATTTTTAATTCCGGCAGGCTGTACGATAGAATGCGTAATGCTGCCCTCCACTGTTGAAAGGGAGAGCTTAGATTTTCCTCAGGACCCCTGTATGGCAAAGGAAGCTGTTAAAACTACAAAACATCATGGCGGAAAGGCAGTTGTTAGGTCGCTTAGTGATTGCGTCACACATGTGTTACGCTGATTGGCTCTCTCCAATTCAAGCTGTGATCGGTAGTCCCGCCTCTGGGTTAGATTTGGTTCAATGGAGCAGTTCCAGTCTGACTTTATGTGTATTTGTAATACACAATATAAAGACTGTCTGGTCCCCAGGCAAATGTTTGCTATGTCTGAATGTATTTGGAAAAGGTGTTTTTTTTCCATCTCCCGTTAACCCTTTTATGAGAAGACACAAACCACCTAAAGCAAACATATACTTTTTTTAACTTTGCCATTTCCATCAATCTTTTTTTTTTAATCTGATAAACAAATATGCACATAAAAATGCATGATGGAAACATAGCTAGCTAGTGTTTGAAATGTTTTTCTATGTCATATCATGATTACCTGAATCTTTTTCAATTTTAAAACCTTGTGGCAAATTTTAACAAGCTCACACACGAAAATACAATGATGGCCATGACAAAAAATGATACCTAATAAGTGCCTTCATGTTAGCTTTAATGTGAGAATTTTTGCATGTTAGACTTTAGCTCAAAGCACTGCTAGCTGTAGCCTCACAGCCCTGCTAGCATCACTATTTAGCTCTTATTAGCCATTAAATAATGACATCTTCACCTCTGGCAACATGTGGTGGGCATTAGGTCTGGTGGTTTGACATTTTTTTAGCTGAAACAATTATTTAATGGGGCAAAAGTAGTTAATGGAGAATGAAAATAACAATTATTAGCAGCAATAATATTATTCTTTACACATTGCTGCACTTACAAAAGTGTGTGAACCAGAGAAAAAAGAAGCACTGTGCTGTCCCTGCAGCGTGATGACTGCTGTTCTGTGTTCGGGGAACCTGAACTAACAGTACTGACCTCATGTTTGCCTCCCGACCATGAGCCGTAGTGCTCCATCTCCTCGACGATTTCATCACAAGCCTTCACCGAAAAGACTGGGAACCAGAACACATCTGGACAAGGCTGGAACAACAACAGACACAAAGAGACTACTGAGAATAGACTTGAATCACACCTTGACCTGGAGCTGTTGTGACTGTAATGTAATATCCAGTAATGCTGAAACCACATGTTGGGATTTCTGTGCGACATTATGTCATTCTGTTACACTGTCTGCAGTATATCTTGAAAACATGCAAATATGCACATGTTAACACAAACCTGCTCCAGGAAGTTCTCAGTGAAAATGCGAGTGTAGTTTTGGTGGATGTATTTCTCCTTCCAGTCCTGCAAGTAGAAAGAATGTTTTTGGACTGTTTGCTGACCTGCATACCTCACAGAGCTAATCCCTTCCCCCCGAGGGCATTTTCCGGCTTGCCAAATACAGTAGTGAATCACAAAGCCCTATCAGTCAGGAGCCTTATCACACTGAAGTCATTATTTCAGAATTGTTTCACATCTGTAATCCTTCCATTATGGCTAATAACCTTTACAGGTGGCTTTTGTTTATCTCAGCTTTTCAGAAAAATAGCTTCTTCTTTTTTTTTTTTTTTTTTCTGGAGCGTGAAGAATAATGAGAGATCATAATGACTTACCACGGGGTTTTCAAATATCTGCCACAAGTCGTTGTTGTAATGAGAAATGTTATAATTGGCTGTGGAAATGAGCCTCCCAAAGTCGTGACGGTTGGTTATGTACATGAAGACTCCCTGCAGTAAACAGAAAAAGTTTGTTCAGTTTCATAAAACTTAGAGAGGCAAAAAAAAAAAAAATCTCCAGTGTCTCAACTATATCTCTATAACTATAACACATGCAGCTCTACAGTACATGAGCACTCATCAGTGGTTAACACTGGCATAAAACCTGAGAAACTGTTACTTGTGGCAAACTACTATAAAGCTTCATTTGCACAAAAATGAGAATAAAGTCTGATTTAAGTGTGTTTGAACACACTGAAATCAACTGTTTTCAACTTAGATGGAACCAAAACAGATGTAGATATCATATAAATAATCTACGATTATTTATGGGTGGGGGGCTGCAGGGATGTTGGTGGGAGAGGAGAGGAGAGGACAGGGTCGGGCAGTGAGGGGTGAGGAATGGGAGAACAGGAACAGAGGAGTGCTCGGGACAAAGCGAATCCAGGAATAATATTCCTTTTACCGTGAAGCACGGGGAGAGGGTTGTGTAGGTGTGAATTTGGACTCACTATCAGACTAGGCTTTGCATAAGACAAAAATGATTAATTAGGGATGGTTTTGCAATCTCCTGGTGTGCATTTCCAAAATGCTAATGTACAAAATCATTTTGTGCAAGCTGTAATTTAGACCAGATGCTTTATGTGAGAGAAAGTGAGATATTGCTGGAGCCTAGTCTGAGATCAGTCAGTGGGTTTAGAGGGAGCAGCTGTTACATATGTTTGCTGTAAAGTTTTTGCTGTTCAGGGTAAAGCATCAGGACAGAGGACTTGCATGTGGACTGACTCTCTAACCTTCTTTTCTCCTCCGTGATCTCCGCTCGGAAATGAGTACAAAGACAGGACAGAAAACAGGTCTTTCTCTTTCTAGCTGACACAAATCTGGTTTAAACCTGAACTCATCACAAGCCAAAAAAAGGTCAACATCAATTTCCAAAGAGCTGCCAGTCATCCTAATTTCTTATGCAAGGACAAAGCCAGCGAGACAGACAGCAGCTCAGTATCAAAATGTTAACTATACGTGTGTAACTTCCCAATCTGAAATCATAAATGGTATATTCATGTAATTTCCAATGGAGAATGCATGTAGGAAAGACAAAAATTCTATGTTATCATTCATCAGAAACCTACAAATTTACAGAATTTACCCTCGTGCAAAGCAATCTTCCATCAAATCATTTACAAGTCTTTTGCATGAGAAAAGAGTCTGCCTATGAAATACATCAAAGCTCAAATCAGCTTCTGATTGCTAACCCATTGGAAATGGATGTTTGACAATACAAAGTAATCAAAAACAAATGGAAACCTTTGGGGGCCTGAGCATATGGAATGATTCCGGAGAAGGGGAGTCTTTTTCTCTGTGACTGGTCTAAAATAAAGGAGAAGCATCATGTAAATACGATAACATGAAAGATTATTTCAGAATAAGAGACAGGGTGACAGTTGAAATATACATGTCACATACATAGGAGCTCAGGAGGAGAGGAAATGCGCCTGCATGAAGCAAGAATCCCTCTGAAGCTGATGTTTTTGTGGGTTAACATGGGAAGAACGCATGCTGGGGAAAGGATCAAGCAATCCAAATTTAGATTGACTTTGGATCAGGCGTGGTAGTAGTTAAGTGCTGAGCGCAGGTGACATGTCAGTGACATGAAGCACAGCTGGGCAAAGAGCTTAAAACCGAAAAGAAAATGTGTAACAGATGAGAGAAGTGTCGTCAGATTGCCAGCCAGGCGTTGCAACTGGTTGCACTGACTGTGGTCATGACAATGAGGGCAAAAGAGAGGGGAGGATGATGGGATACAAGTGGAGCAGAGAACCTTAATGCACCATAGAGCAACTATAAACAGAAGAGGGTCATGCCTCGATGACGGACAAAAACGAGCACTCATACTTGCCAGTCTTTGGTTTCCATTGAGCTGTTGACTTTTACCACCAGTTACATTTTTAAACTAGCTGTGCTGACTCGTTCCGGTACATAAATACAGAACATTTATTTTTGAATTTAAATATCCCTAAACATGGCTATGACCCTATGCAGACATTTAAACATTTAAACATTCACAGGACGTTTACAATCCTGAGACAAGAATCCCTTAAGATGGCGGCTGTGCCTTCTCACCATTTCTCTGGCATTTCTACACAAAGCCATATCTGGGTCCAGTTTCTCCAGAACAAAGTAGTTCCTTTCTTTCAGCTCATTCCTTAAGACACTTCCCTTGACAAGGTACACATGTGCCATGTAAGGAATGTTCCACACGCCCCTAGAAATAGCAAAAGACAGAGAAAGGAAGTGCGCATTTTGCAACAACCGTCAAAATTCTTGGAGTGCTGGAGGAGATTTTTGACATTTCATCCCTGATACCATTTATGGTTACAAGTGTGGAGGGTACTGGAGAGCTTGGTGGTGTGTTTAAACAAGGCTACATGTCAAATGTGGTGCTGATTCTTTTGTCTACTTGGTCAAAATACATAGCAGACAATTTTTGCTGGTGATTATATTTGTGTTTCCACAGTGGTCGGTGAATGTTTGTTCCTCTGTGCCATCTGGATGCTATTTTTTACTTATGTTCAAATACAGACAGAAGTGGTGAACTTGACTATAATGCTTTTCACACCTCAAGCTTGTGAATAAATCACTGCTTAGTTAGACGGCGGCTTTGAAATGGATGTAGCTCAAAATAAAGGCTTGTGGTTTATGCTAAATGCGATCCGCTGCAAGTGTTTTTATTTACAGATCCATCACTAACATGCAGATGCATCAAAATGCAAAAAAAAAAAAAAAAAAAAGGCCATATCTCTGTGCGACCTGATTGCCCTTGAGACTTACACACGTTTTCTCTGCACAATGTCAACATAATCCTCGGAGCGAGCGTAATAACCGTCCAGACTCAGGGCTCCCCAGAAGTTGGACCACAGCTTGCTGTGACGAGTGACAAGGGGACCAATTATTTTTCTGTGGGGAAGCAGGAGACAAAGTGGAGAGATGGTAATTCTGTCAGAGCAGATAAAACTCAGTGAATCTCACAGGCAGGCAGCCACCTAATGTGTTGAGTCTTTTTTTTTGTGGTAAAACCAGTGTGCTGCATATTAAAGATCAACCCTCTAGCTGGAAAGTTACAATCACTGGCAAGTCACTGACAGATTGTAGAAATGAGTAATGCAAACCAGACCTGTGCATCATGGTGGAATGAATTCAAGTGAATGTAACGGCTTTCTTGTTGCAGCAGGCTTTAAAAGAACCGAATCTGGTCTATTTCTTAGAATTTGCATGAAATATAGAAGCACAGGATTTTTCCACTGCTGTTCTTTTCGTCTTACAAACCAAAAACCACATTGAAAGTGTATTTTTTTTTTCTATTAAATAAACACTGCAGACTTAAAATAATTGAACCATAAATCATAGCGTATGGATGCAAATGGACGCGCAACAGTATACTAATGGCGAATTTTCTAGGTTGAGATAGATTGGACTTTTCCTCCCGCAACAGCCCCTGCGCCAGCAATGAATTCTCATGCTGCCTTTAAATATCCTAGAAAGGCTTTTGCTTCGCATGCCTCCAATAGATCACAATACCATGCCACAGCCACAATGACATCTCGTTTATGGGAAGCTTTCTTCCCCATCATGAGCTACAGAGGAGAAAAAAGGGTTTGCATGTTTGTTTTTTGTATAATGCAAAGTGGCATTTCGGGGTTAGTGCGACAGACTCTTTCACTATTTCCATGTGGCCAGGCAAAAAACAGGAAGCCAGAGCAGCTTATTTTAAAGCTTTAATTCACTTGACTGTAATGTTCCTGTGGTTTTGCCACTTGAGGGGTAAATTGAATGGTTCAGTGATCACAACAACTACCGAGAAGACTGTTTGAAAGGCTTCCAGTGCGGCTTCTGCTGCAGCTGCCGTGTCATTACCTGTTTTGCTCAATAAGGAGCTTCACCGTCTGTCTGTTGGTGAGCATGACGTCGGGATCGATGCTGAAATAGTAGTCGCACGTGGCGTCCTTACGGCAAAGGTCCCTGATGGAATAAAGAACAGACACGGCACAGCAAATAGTAATTTTTCAATCTACAGTGGATTGCAGTCAATGAAATACATGGAAGTAATCAGTGTCACAGGTTCAAATTTATCAGCTTTTAAGTATATGATGCCAATTTACAATTGCAGAGTCAGATTTCAAACCGGACTCCCACCGAGTATCTTTAGACCTCCAGTGGATAATGCGATCTTGATTAGAGACTGCTAATAAACCGTCAACTTCTTCATTATAGGGCTGTCGTGACCAGTGTATTTAGGCATGCTGTGCTTTGGATGGGATCTCTGTGATGTGGCCTTACAGATTGAATTATTAGAATGATAACAGACTATTTCTCAACATTGAGCAATAAATGGAAAGCCCATAGACAAGCAAATGAGGATAGAAAGAGATTCCACCTGTGGGACTGCCGCCTCCCACAGTATATCACATGGAAACTCCTCTACAGCCCAGCAAAGGGAGGACACATTATCAAAACCCCACAAGAGATAAATATTGAGCTGAAAAAGTTCCCACCAAACTGCAAGAAATTTCTCAAATGAACACCTGGATGTCAAGAAAGTCCATCACGGAGAGTGAGGCATCACCAAGGGAACAAGACATTAACTCTGCTAAATATTTATGCTTTTCTCAGCTACAGCTGTTTTCCTAAACCGTCACTATGCAAGCACCATTTAGATGTTTAAAAGTAATTAATGGTTAATCAGTGGTGCCACAGTGGATCACAAAACTCAAGGACAAGTTGAATCACGGCTTTGGAGACATGGATCGAAGAAAAGAAAGGAAAACTGCCAAACAGTCACTGTCTCCTGCCCCCTTTACATGAACATACATCCATGTATCTTGTTACATCAACTCTGTGTTGAGGTTTAGGGAGTTATTCCACACAGAGGTGTTTTTTCAGTGTCATTCCTTTGGGTTTTTTTTGTCTAAGTAG